>NW_027397087.1:33600639-33647685 GCF_003265705.2 Callorhinus ursinus | reverse complement strand
TGATAGACATTGGGGAGGGTATGTGCTACGCTGAGCGCTGTGAATTGTGCAAGACTGTTGAATCACAGATCTGTACTTCTGAAACAAATAACGCAACATATTTTAAGAAAAAAGAAAAAGAAGAAGATAACAGGAGAGGAAGAATGAAGGGGAGTAAGTCAGAGGGGGAGATGAACCATGAGAGACAATGGACTCTGAAAAACAAACTGAGGGTTCTAGAGGGGAGGAGGGTGGGGTGATGGGTTAGCCTGGTGATGGGTATTGAGGAGGGCACGTTCTGCATGGAGCACTGGGTGTTATGAACAAACAATGCATCATGGAACACTGCATCAAAAAAAAAAATAATTTCCCTGGGCCCTAGGCATTTTTGCTCTCACGGACCCTTTCTGCCATAAAATAATATTAAAAATGATATTTTATGATTGCATTGGTATGAAGACAAAATTCCAGCTGGATTCATTATTCTATATTCATTATGATAATGTTCGTTTTTTTCTCCTGATTTTGTAACACACTAAGAACCTTCTCATGCCCCTGAAAGTCCCGTGGGCCCCAGGCACGGTCCCTGCTAAGGGACCAGTGGCCAGTCCTGCTGCCTCACATTTTTTTTAATGAGTATTAATATGTTATATTTATTTGTTTATTTATTTTGCCTTTAAAAATTATTTTATTTTATTTTATTTTTGTTTTGTTTCAAGCTTTTATTTAAATTCTAGTTAACCCTGCTGCCTCGCATTAAACACTCTGCTCAGAGACACCGTTGCCTGCTTTTTGAAGTGTTTCCATGATGTGGAGAAAGAGGAGATTATTAGGAAGAAGAAAGGATCGAGCTGATTAATAATGTAAATACCCATGCACCTCACTGGCCTCTGGCTGGAAAACAGGCAGAGAAGCCAGAGTTGATCCCTAAGTAGCCAAGAGGCTGGAGTCCATCTTCCCCTGGGGTGCTTGGTGCCTCCCCAACCTCCTAGTGCAACCCCCTTCCTACCCCACTGCCACCATGACGAAACCGGCTTCAGGATGTGCGCGGTGCCCCAAACACCTGTCTCGGGCCACTGCTGAGACAGACTCCTCTCTTTCTCTCCCTGAGGGTCCACACCAAGGACGCTTATCATGAAGATCAGCAGGAGGTGCTTTGCAACTGGGGACAGCGCCAACATTCCAAAGTGACCCTGGGAGACAGTGTTCAATTAAGAGGCTAAGTCACTCTTTCCATGCGAGCCTTTGAAGTTCTCAGATAATGGCCTCTATAATTCTACTTCAGGTAATTACCAGAGTCACAGCTTGCCTTTGGCCTTCAGGGGAGAGGCAACTAGAGCAAAGATGGCAAACGTGGGCTGCACCTGCCCACAGGCCCCCTGCCCAGGTTGGAGCAGACATTTCCACTCGGTCACGCACTCCATCGAGGCTGGAGTTGCCCCTGGAATCCTTCTCAAGCCTGACAGTGCAGTGTTGCGGTGGCACCTGCCGGACCACCCAAGTTTGCGTCCTGCTGGACACCTGCTAGCCGTCTCTGATCTCAGCCGTTCCCTTTAGTCCTTGTCCTCCATTCTTTCTGGAGCTTTAAAGAAATGTGTTCATAAAGAATCCAAACAGCACTGCATATTTTTAACCCTCGAAATAATAGGTATACGTATTATATATATATATATAACATATATCTTATCACTGTATATATAAATAATCACTGTCCCTATTTCACAAAGGCAGAAAGGGAGGCTTGAAGAGGTTGAATATTTAACCCAGAACATTAACAACCAACCAATGGTAGAGCTGGGGTTTGAATTCAGACCAAGTAGCCCAAGCCCAGAACACAGCTTAATGGAGATGTGAATTCTCATGGGGATAAATCCTTACATTAATGATGAGACATTGACTCTGGGATTCCTGGCAGTGGGGAGCTAAGAAAATCGGGGTATCATTACCCCAGAACCACATCATGTGAGCCTGCCTAGTGAGACTGAGATCTTCACGGGCTCTCTCATCAAAAACCTCACAAGAAAGGGAAGCGGGCCGCTGTGGGGCCACGTATCTGCTTCTCCAGGGCCGCTTCTGCCTCTCCTGGGAGGCTCTCAACCGTGTGTCTTTGGCTCCTGGGCAGACTCTGGCCATGTCTGGGCAGCCTCTGCATCAACTGTTGGCTCTCTTCTTAACTCCAGGGACCCAGCGTTACAGGAAAGCTCTCCACTTCTGTATTTCCACCAGTCAATTCCCTGGAGGAAGCCTTTGGGCCTGTAAATCCTGCCCAGGAAAGAGGTTCGAATGACTCAGGGGGAGGTTAAGCAGAGTCAGCCCCGCCCCGCATCTGGGAAGAATAGCGGGAAGGCGGGACCGCCTCCAAGCAGAGGCAAACAGAAGGGTGGCGTTTGAGGGTTGCTCCTTCTCCGTTCGGCTCCTCTCCTCTGTCCTGGCCTCCCAACCTCTTCCAGCGTCTTCCTTTCCTGGTCCGTGCCTGTGGGACTCACAAATCCTAAGCCCTCTTCCCTGCCAGGGTACTGGACCCAGACTTCTTCTCTGTAAGGTGGGGGTGGGTTGGGGAGAGGATCTTAGCATCCATTAAACACCTATTACGGCCAAGTACTTTACAGATCTTGTTTCGTCTTCGGCCCTTTGAACTGGTTGTACAATCCAAAGTTTATAGCGGTACAAACAAAAGTTGACGAGATTAAGTTATTTGCCCAGGGCCACACCGCTAAAAGGCCAACCTCGGAGTCTGTCCCAGGTTTGGCTGCATTAGCCAGCCAGGATCTTCCCTCCCCACTCCCTGTCCCTGTCCCAACCTCCTCCCAGCCCATCGAGCTGAGCCGTACATCAGAACTATCACATGCATGGTTTTTATCCTTCTGGGTAATCCGTGCAGTTACCAGGGCCTCAGAATCACCAGCAGGGCCTGTTAAACCCAGATCCGGATTCAGGAGGTCTGGGGAGGGGCCTGAGAATTTGCATTTCTAATGAGCTCCCAGGTGCTGCTTCTACAGCAGCTGCAGGGGTGGGGAGGGGCGGACCACACTTTGAGAACCGCTGCTCTGAATCCTAAGCTCTGGTATCTAAGGGTGGAGTTTCAGCCTTATAGCAGGAAAATATTTGAGGCTTGAGGGATTTTTCCAGCGACCCTGGAATCGTACCAAGTAGGCAGCTGCCTCCTCATCCCCAGGCAGGCTGCTTTAGCTCCAGTCTTTGATGTTCTTCAAGGAGGAGCCAGAAAATGTGCTCTGT
Source organism: Callorhinus ursinus (assembly GCF_003265705.2). NCBI lineage: Eukaryota > Metazoa > Chordata > Mammalia > Carnivora > Otariidae > Callorhinus > Callorhinus ursinus. The sequence goes on along the minus strand of NW_027397087.1, from coordinate 33,644,469 downwards.
GACTCCATCTGGCCTTCGGGGAAGGAACGTCCGTGCCTGGTCCCCGGCCCTGGCCAAGCACACGGGGACACAGGAGGAAAAACCCGGTCGGCAGCTGCGGAGGGAGCTTTTCGTGAGCAGGAGCCCTGTTTGTCCTGGGGGTGAATCTGACAGGGGGCTGACAGGCCTCAGCAGCTGCCCCCACCTGCCCAGCAACCAACACGAAACCGTGGGAGGGAGAGGGGAAGGTTCAAAGGCAAAGCAACTGCTCACCTCGCGGCGCCCCACCGAGGGCCAGGGCCGGGGGAGTTGCCCCCCTGCCTGACACATGGAAGGCACAGGGAGCTTCCTGCTCACGCCGCTGTCCCAGGAACCATCTCCTTAGGAGGGCAGCAAACCCAGGTTCAAGAGGCCTTAGGGAATGAGGACAGCATCTGAAGGCCCATGAAGGCTCCAATACTGGCCCCCGCCCATTCTTTTTTTTTTTTTTTTTTTTTTTTTTGAGAGACACAGAGATCTTGAGAGAGAGCATAAGCAGGAAGGAGAGGGAGAAGCAGACTCCCCGTTGAACAGGGAGCCCGATGCGGGGCTCAATCCCAAGACCCAAGGATCATGACCTGAGGCCAAAGGCAGACGCTTAACCGACTGAGCCACCCAGGTGCCCTCACTGCCCCCCGCCCATTCTAGTAAGAGCTTAACATTGATTAGGCATTTACTAGTTCCAGGCACTGGGCAAAGTGAATTAGATAGCTTATATCATTTACTCCTTACAATAACAGGATCATATCTTTACTAACCTCATTTCTCATAGGAGGAAAGTGGATGTCAGGGAGCCTGAGTTCCTTGCCTAAAGCAGCAGAGCTGGGATCTGAGCAGAAACCTTCCCTCTCCAGACCCCATGCTCTCTGTTCTGCTGCTTCCTTTCTGAGCTTGGAGTCCCACTGACTCCCTGTTCAGTCACACACATGCATTCATGTAGCCCCCCACTTCAACACATCAGACACAGCGGGGTAAGAAAGGAAGACCCAGTCTTTACCCTCAAGGAGTTCCCAGGTGTGGAGAAGAAAAGTGAGGCACAGAGTGAAAAATGCCCTGAAGGGTTAAGTACAGGGCCTGAGGCTGTTAGAGGAGGGAGCCTTACCCAGAAGGGCAGGCAGAGGGCCCCCGGCAGCATCAATAGAACCAATAATGCTTGAATAAGTGACTGGATGAGCCAGTCTCCTGACCCCCGGTTAAGACTGGCTTAGTCTGATGTGACATGGGTTAGGACAGGTAGTCCCGCTTAGGAGGCTTGGGAGCCTCCTATTCTGGGGGTTTTCACTTTTGTGGCACTTTGGAATCGCCTGGAGACCATTCCAAAATTGCGTCTTCCCTGCCGGTCAATCAGAATTCTGGGCTGGAGACTTCCCAGCTGATGCCAACGTATGGCAGAGGTTGATGTCACTATTCTAGACAGTTCATACGCACTCCCAGAGAGAGCTCGGCAAGCTCTTACACACTCTGTGTAATGAGCCAGGGGTCGAGGAAAACTAGAGTGGGCCCCTGCTGATTCTGGAGTTTCAAGCAGAGCTGTTGCAAAGAAAGGCTGAGAAGCACCAGTTATGCTTCCCTGGCTCCAGATCTGTCTTTGGCATTAGCTCTCTTTCCACGCACGCACTATTACGGCATCAGATCTCTGGGTCTGCTCTCCTGGACCGTGGCTGATGCGGAAGAAATGCTTGCCTCCGAGCAGGGCACTTGGTGCATCTTGGGAAGACTTGGGAGAAGCTTTTTGGTAAAAGGATGTTAACAACCACAATGGCCATTTCTGAGCTCTTTCTAAATGCTGCTCCAGGCCAAACCGTGTTCCTTTAACCCTCACACCAAATTCAAGAAGGAAGTATTATGATTATTCCCATCTTAGAAATGAGGAATGTTCTAGGGAGACCACCCAGCCAATAAGTGGAAGAAGCAAGATTTGAATCCAAATTCCATGCCACCTATTGAGTATAAAGGAGTCACTGACATGAGAAAGGGAACTTGGACCTAAAATTTATGGGGAATGAAGGAGGTCAGATAAAACTGCAAAACCAGTCTCAGTGGAAGCCTCCTTCTATTTGATCATTTCCATCAGTACATGTGTAAAATCACACCTCTGTTTTTTGAAAAGCTCCTTGGCCCCACCACCCCTCTGATCACTGCTCCATGTCCCTGCACAGAGCCAAGTTGTTTGTATTCGAGTAAAAAGAGAGATGCGTGTGAGGGATGAGCTGGGGAATGGCGCAAGGGTATTCCCTGGGTTGGGAGGGCTCTGTGTCCTTGGAGCTGCTGGTGGGGAGCCTATTCTTGTCTTCCTTCCCCCATTTCTCTCTCTGCCTTCCCCGGGGCGGGAGGGGGGGTGCTCTGGCGAGCCTGGGGCAGACGAAGGGCTGTGGAGGGCCAGACAAGGGTGGGAACATAGGGAGCCCAGGCTAAAAGCTGAGGTAGGGGCCTGGGTCCTGCTCACTAGAGGTCCGGCCAGCACTGCGTGAGATACGGTCATTATTCAGACTTGACTCTCCCTCCAACAGTTGTGCCCTAGGTTATGTATTTGGGATCTGAAAGAAGGCATACTTTGTAGGAAGCCCTCACTATGTGAGACACCATGCTAGGTGTTTAACATACTTTATTTCATTTACACCCCAAGTAGTGAAGTAGGGAATGTCATCTTCATTTTATGGAGGGGAAAACGGGCACAGGGAAAATAAAGTCCTTTACTGAGACACCCAGCACATGTTAAGTCAAAACTTCAGTCCAAAAAAGGGCTTAGGGGCAGCCTGCCTTGCTGGCGTTATCTCAAAGAATATTCCAGAGCGTAAGTGGGTGGGAGGAAAAGGTAGTTTCAGTGGCAGAAAACCCACCCAGACTGTCATTTCGTGCCCTTGGAGGCAGACAACCCGGTTCCAGCCCAGATACTGGGTCAGCTCACAGGGAACGTGGCATGATGAGCACCAGATCCACACGTTTCATAACCGCCTACATCAGGAGGAGCACCTGAGGCCGTCATTTTAAACAGGATGTAAAGAAAAAGTGAGGGATACCTGGGGCAATCTCATGATCTGTGCAGCCTGGTGGGGGAGCTTCTCAGGGAGATGGGGTTTCAGAACTGCTGGGTCGGGGTGGTGGTTGGAAGGGGGTTTTGGACTCAGTTGCTTTCTGACCTGGCTCGGCTTACCAGCTGTGACGGCTAACTTCTCCCAGCCTCAGACTTCCCTTCTGTAAAATGGGAACAACCTTTCTTCATAGGGTTGTTGTGGGAATTAAATGAAATCAAATATGTGGAGCCCCTGAGACAGCTCCTGGCACAAAAATGGCAGCTCAGCGTATGGTAGCCAGCTAATAGAGAAATGGTTTGGCTTTCGGAAGTGAAGGGACCAGAGCTATATTTAGCTCAGAGCTGAGCTACCCTCAGACCTGAGAAGGGACAAGGTCAACATCTTGCCAGCCCCTTCAGGATTCTTGGAGGATCCCAGGAATTCATGGAGCTTCTCCACAGATTCCTGGAGAATTCTACTCTCAGGATGCTAAAAACAGAGGTTTCCTAATATCTGGATGTGACTTTTTTCCCTGCAGCCCCTTGTGAAGGGAAGATGAGAGGCTTAGAAACAGCTTCACCCATTAAGCAAGATGGTGGGGGCATTGATGGTTCAGGGGGAGAATTCTCGCCTGCCATTAAGCAAGATGGTCTGTAAAAAGTGGGGACCACAAGGCATGTCCCTGCTTTCAAAGAATGCACTATTCAGCCAAGAGCATGGAGCAAAATCACGAAGCATGTTATTAAGGATCAGAAGGAATGTTCCAGACAATAGGCATGTGAGCCGTTTGATGAAGACAGATCTCCAGAGTCTGGGGTGCGGCAGGCAAGGCTGAACAGCAAGTATGGGGTTTGGGCTGGCTTTGCCAAGAAGGATTTTACTAGGAGACAAATGGAAAGGGCTTTTAGTTGTTTTTTTTTTTTGTTTTTTGTTTTTTGTTTTTTCCAGATGGAGCTCTGGGCATGAGCAAAGGTGTGAGGGCAGGAAACTATAGGGCATGTTTGGAGGCAAGCCGAAGGCCAATATCTATCTATCATTTATCTATCTATCATCTGTCTATCTATATATCTATCATCTATCTATCCATCTATCCATCTATTTATTTATTTATGGGGCGTGAACTCTCGACCCCGAGATCACGACCTCAACTGAGATCAAGAGTCAAACGCTTAACTGACTGAGCCACCCAGGCGCCCCCAGGAGGCCAATTTTTGAAGGGCAGCTTGGGTCCAGGCAGGGAGCCGAGGCGGGGGCGGGGGGGTGGTGCGGGGAGTGGGTGAGGCTGTGCCCACCAGGCCAGGGCAGGCAGTGAAAGATGTCCAGGACAGGCGCCCAGAGGCTTGGGCTGGGCCGTGTGGGCAGAGGGGAGCCAGGGCAGGGTCTTGAGTCTGGGAGTGGTCTATTAAAACTTGGCCAAAGTGTAACAGGTGGATTGTGGGGTAGAGGCAAGGACGTAGCAATGCAGGGAGTGGAGATGAGGACCCAGCCGGCTTGTTGCAGCCACAGACACAGACAGCAAGACAGAGAGAGAGAGAGAGTGAGAGGCAGGTGCCATTGGAAAAAGACTGGACAGGGTGACATGACTCACTCTGCCCATGGGAGCCAAGGGGAGGCCGGAGTCCGAGGGGACTCCAGCTCTGCAGCTGGAGAGATTGGATAAAAGCTGTCCTAGAACCACAGAAGGAAATAAGGTGTGGGGGAAGGAGCTGAGTTTTCGAGGGAATCTGGCAGGAAACCAGAATGCAAACCTCTGTGTGTGGAACTGGGAACGAGGAATCTGGACTGAGACAGGTCCTGAGAAGGTTTCTCTGAGAATCCAGAGGCAGTGCCAACAGTATCAGGTGCTCTGGGGAAGCCCCAGAGCAGATGCATTCCCACCCGCCCTGCTGGACCCCTCCACCACCTCTGCCCCTCAGTCATGAGTAGACGCTCCAGAAACAGCCCCAGTACTGCCCCGATGCCCTCATCCCAAGTCATCATTTAATTATTTCACTCCCGGATATCAGGAGCCTTGTAATAATGATGTTGTGGCACCCAACAGCAATTGAACAGTAAAAAGGTTAATTACATTTATTTTTTTTTAAATCTGTGCAAAAGGAAGATGTTCAAACAGTTGGGCAGACTAATTGAAAGCTAATGTTGTCACTAAATTGTATTTCAAATGAATTTTATATCCATAGCTCATTTTGTTAATTTCATTCTCTGCATCCTGTAATTTGTTGACAGTGATTGATTATTTAAGTGAATAATGTCTGTGTACCAGGATCATTTAGTGGTAGAAAATACCACACATGACTGTAACATTCATGAACACTGTTTACTTAAATTTTCCCCACCTACTTAGCTTGTAAAAGGTACTGGGCTAACAGAACCAGCCCCAAGATTCAGGGGATCCGAGATTAGAGGGACCATGGGGGTCCATGGGCATTGGGGTGACCTTCACCACCGGACTGGCTGGATCCCTGCACCTGTGTAAGTAAGACACCAGGCCCAGCTTGACATACTCATGGTCATCGGTCACTATCCTTTTTCCAGCAAAAAGAAATCAGACACACACGGATTTCTGGGTTCACAATCCAGGAATCTCCTTTGCATAGATCCCTGGCTATGCTGGTGATGAGAAAAATGTGGTCTGTGCGTAGGGTGTGAGGAGGAAAGGTGAAGAGTTGTCCGTGCTAGAGCCGGAGTGTGCTGTCTGGAGAGAACTGCACGCAGTCTCCACGCCTAAGGAGATCTAGGAAGAGAGCTTGGAACCTGCATGTTGAAAATCAGCACCCAAAGTGATGCTGATGTGGGTGGTCCTTGATGACACTTTGAGAACCACTGTTCATCCCTAAACATTCACTGGGACCTGCCTCGATCTCATTTCCCAATGGTTTCTGATCCACTCTAGTCCTTGCTGCCTCTTTTATAATAAAGTCCTTTATAATAATGTGGGTATTTTTTATTTTGAGAGAATCATCCCCCCCCCCATGTGTGCGTTTTTCCTTTCTGCCCAGTTTCCCTATCACTTGCTATAGATGGCTTATTTTGTCTTCATGCAGACTATGTTGCAAATCTGTCTCATCTAGCAAACTGAAAATTATTGTTTAAAAAAAAAACACAAAAAACAAAAACTACCCACAAAACACCCTCTCCTACCCTCAACACAACTTCATGGAATAACCACTACTGTCATTTCTGTGTTACAACTGAGGAAAGAGAGGCCCAGAGAGGTTAAGTATGCAGTGATTACAAGTCCAACTTTTGGAAATAGGCCTGGAAAGGAAGCTTGCTTTTGGTTCTCACTAACTCTGGAACCCTGGGTGAGCGAATGACTCAGCAGCTCTGAGCCTCAGTGTTTTCAACTGTAAATAGGGATTCTAATCCCTCCCTGACAGAGCATTAAGTGGGATTCAGTCAAGTACTTTGCAAAAGGCCAAGTGCCCAGAAATCATGCAGTGAACTGCAGTTATGACTTTGGCTCTGACCTCCAGGCCCACCTGGAACAAGACCGTGGGAAGCAGCTAGCGTGGCCAGCCTGGCTTTGGGCATGGGGAGCACTCCCACCTTATAAACATATGATCCGGCCCAACATCCCTGTGTTAAAAATGTCATTGTCAAACTTTGGTTATTTCAAAAATGTATTATCTCTACAGTGATATATTCACAAGTGTGGAAAGAATCTGTAGACAATGTTCTGTCATTGTCTGGAATATCAAGAAACTGCAAACAAACTAAATGTCTATTTTTTAAAAGATTTTATTTATTTATTTGAGAGACAGTGAATGAGAGAGACAGAGAGAGCAGGAGCAGGGGCAGAGGGAGAGGGAGAAGCCGACTGCCTGCGGAGCAAGGAGCGGGATGGGATCCCAGGGCCCTGGGATCATGACCTGAGCCGAAGGCAGACGCTTAACGACTGAGCCACCCAGGCGCCCTTGACTTATGATTTAAAAGGATTGCTCTGGTTTTCGTGTCGAGGAGGGATTATCGGGCAGAAGGACGGAAACAGGGTTAGAGCCTCTTACAACAATCCAGGTGCGAGTTGATGGTAACTATCCTCCTCTCCTAGGCCTTCCTTACCAAAGTAACACAAACTAGGTGGCCTGAAACAGGCATTAATTTATTTGCTCACACTTCTGGAGTCCAGAAGTCCCAAATCTAGGTGTTAGCAGGGCAATGCTCCCTCTGAGGGCTCCAGAAAAGAATTCTTCCTTGCTTCTTCTAGCTTCTGGTGGCTCCAGGCATTTCCTGGCTTGGGACCGCAAAACTCCGATCCACTTCCACCTCCTCAGGGCCTTCGCCCGGTGTCCCTGCGTCTCTGATCTCTCTCTGCCTCTGTCTTACAAGGACACCTGTCAACGGATCTAGGGCCCATCCTGAATGCAGGCTGATCTCAACTCAAGATTCTCTCTCTCTCTTTTTTTTTAAGATTTTATTTATTTATTTGACAGAGAGGGACACAGCGAGAGAGGGAACACAAGCAGGGGGAGTGGGAGAGGGAGAAGCAGGCTCCCCACCGAGCAGGGAGCCCGATGCGGGGCTCGATCCCAGGACCCTGGGACCATGACCTGAGCTGAAGGCAGACGCTTAACGACTGAGCCACCCAGGCGCCCCTCAACTCAAGATTCTTAGTTATGTCTACAGAGACCCTTTTTCCCAATGAGGCCACATTCCCAGGGGAGCATAATTCAACTCACTAGAGTGGCTTAGGGCCACACTGATAGCAGTGAAAGTATTGAAAAGATTCTTGACACACTTTGAAGCTAGGACCCACAGGACTTGAGGAGGAAGAGCAGGAGGAGTCAAGGTGACTGCGCGGGTTTTGACTGAGCCGCTGGACGGACAGCGTTGCCGCCATTGAGATTGGAGAGGTTGCAGCTGGATCAGACTCGGGGGGAGCATTAGATCAGAAGTTCGCTCTTGAACATCGCAAGCTGGAGATGAGTATTTGGCACCCGAGTGGAGTTGTCAGGTAGGCAGATGGATATAAATGCCAGGGTGAAGGAGAAAGTTCTAGGCTAGGGACATAAATCTGTGACTCGTCAGCATGCAGATGGTGTTTAAAATCATAAAGCTGGATGACATTGTCTCAGCGGTGAGACAGCAGGAAGAGAGAAGAGGATCTGTGCCCAGGACCAGTGCTTGGCTGCGGCCAGACGAGAATGTGACGTTCCTGCTCCTACGCAGCCCACGGCGGGGGCCCCCAACTGGCACCCAGTTGGGTGGGGCATGACCACTCTTCCTGCACACATCCTCCAAGTGGCCGATAGGTCATGGCTTCTGTTTTCATCAACTTCCTTTAACGATCCATTCTTCTGGACATCCATACATATGAAAGAGTAAGAGCAAGAAGAGGGAAGGAAAAGCCCCATGTGGTTTGGGGAAATTCCCTTGCACTTACCGGGAAGGACATGGACCTGTCCCCATAGGAGTTCATCTTCACCACAGAAGAGAATTCCCATTTCTGACTTTTCTTTCCAAACCAAAGACCAGTCAGACGCCATCAGCTCAGATCAAAATAGCGCTACCCATCTGAGTGGCACTGCCAAACTCTGTCCATTACTGCAGCTTTCAGCTGCTCTTCCCGTTTGTTGAAAGACGAGAAAACAAATATATTGGCAGGTCGTCAGGAAATCTTTTCTCCCGAAATCCAATATACTGCATGTGATTCAAATCTATGTATACTCTTAAAAAATTAAAATCAATGCTTCTGTTTGCAGCACAGCCGAGTATACCTTCACTGTGGAGAGACTCTACCATCTGCAGAGAGCTTTCTCCACTCAGGAAACTTGTGTTTCTGCAGGTGGTTGACAGCGCCCAGGTCTTGGAATAGACAGGAGTGAGCAGGACGAACAAAGCCAAGGTCAAGAGTCTCATCTTTTTGTTGACTGTCAGCGTAGTTATGTTTTAAGGCCCCAAATTTTAAGTCCTTGAAATTATGCTTTTGAGGTAAAGGGAAGCAGGGTTTTCCCTACACGGCTGGAGTTTCGGCTCATACAACTAATTCATACATTGTTGAATGTGTGCATTATCCTCCAAGCCGGTCATTTCTCAGATGGGAACAGAGCCTACAAATATCCTCACGTATGTACACAAAGAATATTACAAAGACATTCCCTGCAGCACTCTAAGTAATAGCATAAAACTGTAAACAACCCAAAAGTCCATCCACAAACACATTTTTTGTAGTGTCTATAAAATGGAATGCTATGTATCTTATGAAAGCCTGGATGTATTAGTTTGCTCAGGCTGCAGTAACAAATATCACAGACTGAGGGCGTGGTGCTAAAACAACAGAAAGGGATTTTCTCCAAGTTCTGGAGACTGGAAGTCCAAGATCAAGGTGTCAAGCCTGAGATTTCTTCTGAAGTGTCTCTCCTTGGCTTGCAGCTGCCCCCCTCCCTCGCTGTGTGTTCCCGTGCTCATTCCTCTGTGCGCCTGGGTCTGATGTCTCTGTGTCCTCATCTCTGCTTAAAAGGACACCAGGCCTATTAGATGAGGGCACATCCTATTGACCCATTTTAACTTAATTACCTTTTTTAAAGGCCTTATCTCCCAATACAGTTACATTCTGAAGTACTGGGGGTTAGGGTTCAAAATGTGCATCTGGGGGGACACAATTCAGACTGTACCACTGGGCTAGCTTCATATACTCTGACTTGGAAAAGTAACCATGAAATTCTGCTTAAAGAAGCGAGTTGCCGAGGAGGCTGTATGGTAGGATTCTGATGTTCCTTTAAAAATAACGTGTGTGGGGGGCACCTGGGTGGCTCAGTTGGTTAAGCGTCTGCCTTCGGCTCAGGTCATGGTCCCAGGGTCCTGGGATCAAGCCCCGCATCGGGCTCCCTGCTCCGCTGGAAGCCTGCTTCTCCCTCCCCCACTCCCCCTGCTTGTGTTCCCTCTCTCCCTGTGTCTCTTTGTCAAATAAATAAATAAAATCTTAAAAAAAAAAATGTGTGTGTGTGTGTGTGTGTGTGTGTGTGTGTGTGTAGTGTAGAAGAACATCAGCAAGAGCACACACCAGTTACCAGTGGCTCTCTCTGGAGAGTAGGATGGGAGTGCAGAGAAGTCCAACTTTCTATTTTATAAATGCCTGTATTGTTTGAATTTTTTTTTTACAACCACCGAGGAATACGGTCATAATTTAAATTTTGCAAATCCGGCAGGAGGAAAGGAAGGCTGCTCTTCCTCCCTGGGAGGGTCCAAGGACACTGCACGGCTCCGTAGTTTCATCACTGTCACCGTATCGGCGGCCTACCACGTGCCAAGTGTCTTACTATAAATCATTTGGGGCGCCTGGGTGGCTCAGTCGGTTAAGTGTCTGCCTTCGGCTCAGGTCATGATCTCAGGGTCCTGGGATCGAGCCCCAAGTGGCGCTCTGTGCTCAGTGGGGAGCCTGCTTGAGATTCTCCCTCTCCCTCTCCCTCTGCCCCTCCCCCTACTTGTGTGCTCACTCCTGCTCTCTCAAATAAAATCTTTTTTAAAAATCTCACTTACCGGGTGCCTGGGTGGCTCAGATGGTTAAGCGTCTGCCTTCGGCTCAGGTCATGATCCCAGGGTCCTGGGATCGAGTCCCGCATCGGGCTCCCTGCTCCTTGGGAGCCTGCTTCTCCCTCTGCCTCTCTTTCTCTCTCTCTCTCCCCCTCTCTCTGTCTCTCATGAATAAATAAATAAAATTTAAAAAAAAAAGATCCACTGGGGTATGTGGATGGCTTGAATTAAATATTCCCCTTTGCCAGAAAAATGACTTGGAGCGCCTGCTGCTGAGCTTGTTGATGGTCGGGGATTAGTGACATTTCCTTAGAGAAGGGGTGTCCCCTCTTTGGCTGCTGGGAACTAGCCCAGGAGATGCCCACAAGGAGTTCTCCAACTGCTACTCCTTTGAGCTAACGTTCGCAAGTGCCCACTGCATGCCTGGCTCTGCTTATAAACACTTAACATCTGTTAACAGATCCCTTGCAACAACCCCATTTTGCAGATGAGAAGAGTGAGGCATGAAGAGCTCCCCAAAAGAGAAAGAAACTGGTGAGCCACACACTATTGGCTTTGGGCAAGCTGCTGAACAGCTAAGGGCCCTGCTCTCAATTGTTCACAACATGGCAGGAAAAGCAGGGGTAATACAAATCCCTTGGTAATCAAATAGAATCAACCGGAAAATGTGGGCCAGAAGGCAGTGGAAGTTAAGCGGATTCACCATTGAATCCACCGGGTTCTGTGGTGCCAAGGACGGTGCCTGGCACAGTGTGCATCCTCCCGGACAAGCAGTTTTTCAGCCTCAGACCACAGGTGAGGGGCTGGGTGCCTGGGATGGGCACTAGTCTGGCGCCACACTAATCCTTGAGCAACTGGGTGTGGGTGTATAACCATAGGTGAAACTGAGATCCGGAGCCAAGTATACTGTTCAATCCAGAATCAATCTCGGAATTCCAATGCAGAGCTGAGAATTCAGATTTAGTGATGGGGAGTGAAGCCTTGGTCCCTGGGCAGAGCTGCAGATGGGGTCTCTACGGTGGGTGGGACATGGGGATGAGCACGGTGGCAAGCTTGAGCTCATAGCTGAATGCAGGCTTCATTCCTTTCAGCCTGAAGCCAAGGAGTGTTATTAGCGCATTGGTGATATTTGGGGGTGCCATGGAGCTCCATACTTTTAGCCAACATTAATGCCCACAGGACTAGTCCAGAGTTCATCAGGGTATTGGGTCCAGTGGGTGATTTCACAGAAGCCGCATTGTTCAAAGCTGTGCACAAAAATTGGTTAGAGAGAAGTAGACAAACTCTCCAAGACAGAAGGGGGGCCAACAAGGATGGATGTAAAGTCACGCAGTGAGGTTCAAAATATCATTGCACAAGGTGGCTGGAGAGCTCAGGCTGGACAAGACTTTACATGAAGGCTTGCAATTACTCAGTTGGCTATAAATTCTGTATGAACTTAAAGTATAATATGACACAGCTGCTAGGTAAGCTAGTGCAAATTTAATCTGCATTCCTAGAAGCATGGCGTTTAGGTCCATGGCGTGAGGGTCCCACGTCCTCGGGACCAGCCAGACTTCGCTGGGCTTGGGGTCTAGCTGGGGAATGGTAGCAGCAATTGAGAACTGTGGCCCCAGGACTTGATCCAGCCCGCGGGCACATTCTGTTGGGCTTACACAATGCTGTAAAAAACAAAAGAGAATCAAAAAGCACACTAACTGGTCTGATAAAAACACAAAAATTTTCAAACAGAAACCCAGATTTCCAGCAGCTTTTGAAAGCTTCCACGATCTGGCACCATCCGTTTGTGACAACACCTGGCTGGATCCGAGCAGCATCTGCTTCCTTCAGACCAAGCATTTGCTCGCCAGTTTGCCACAGCGCCCACCACTGTCCATGGTGGCCAAGGGCGCGGCTGAGGGTTGGTTGCCTTCTATTACGGAATGTGCGGGGTGGGGGTGGGACTTCTTTGCATCCATGTCTCCCTGCAGAGTGAGAAGACCACAGATCTTACTGTCATCAGCCTGCTCTTTTTGTTTTCACGATTAGCCTAGTGTCTGCAGAAGCTTGAATTCACAGTCTGCGAATAGTACACACGGAGGTAGAAGGGCCGCATCTTGGAAGGTCTGATGGCAAAGAGGGCTTTGGCTGGGGATATTTAGCCTGGAGCAGACCAGGCTCAGAGGATGCAGGAGGGCAGATATTGGAAGGACTGTCACAGGGCAGGGGGATCGGCCTGCGTGTTATTTCGGTGGGCAGACCAACTGACGAGAGTTCTAGAAACGCAGACTTCACCTTCACATGTGTATGACTTTTTGAGCAACCAAGCCTTCCAAATAGGAAGGAGTTGTGTCAGGGAGTGCAGAGCTGGAAGAGGGGAGGCAGAAGTTGTCAGGGGATGGGATAGAAAGAGCTCAGGAGGAGGTGGTGCCTAGCCAGGAATTCTGGTCCCACCATTAGTCACTGTGGCCTTCAACGAGTTTGTTAACTCCGGGCCTGTAGAACAGACATTAAAATCATGCTGCCTTTTAAAGATACGGTGATGGTAAAATTAAAGAGTGTGAGTAAATTATTTTGTATAATGTTTGGCGTGTAGTAAACACCCAATAAATGTTAGCTATTATTATTTGCAATTGGGTGAGAGGTTGGATAATTTATTTCTAAGCGCATTGCCAAGTCCTAGCTCCGTGATGCTATGTCCCATCCATCTCCATTCCCTCCCCTCCAAGAAGTTGCTAAAAAGAAAGAAAACGAGTGAATTTCAATCTCCTTTTATTGCTTCTCTCCCACTCCCACCAAGGCACTTCTAACCCATGAAATGGCCACAGGCTAACTCTGAACCACAGGCTTTATTTTTAGCTCCTTCTAGGATGGCTTCTTCCTTTGAACCAAATATCCTGGAAGTCTGCTATGGTTCACAGAAGGTAGGCTCATTTGAAAATGTTTGCTCATCTCTACTGCTTCAGATTTCACATTGATTGCCCTGAGGCCTTTTATCAGGAGTGATGATATCAATGGGCTGAATCAAGTTCAAGATCAGCTTCTTTAGGACATGAGCCTGGAAGAACAGACAGACAAACACAAAATGCTGAGCCATTAAATTGAGACAGAGGCTTCTTCATTTGAGCATGGGGCAAATGTGTGCTGGCTGTCTTATGCGCTCTGCTGGGCCTGCGGTTTTATGGCTAAAGTTGGTAGAGAGGGAAAAAATTGTGAGAACAACACAAGTTTCTTTTTCTAGCAGAAGCTGGCTGTGGCAGACACTGCAAAATATATACCCATTCCTCCTTCCTCCTTACTGGTTAAAACCCCAGTGTTGTTCAGGATGTGAATGTGCCTAGTTAGTCACACTTCCTTAGTCCCCCCGGGGCAGCTTGTCCTTATCATTGAAACAGAGGTTGATGGGCGCCTGGGTGGCTCAGTTAAGTGTCTGTCTTCAGCTCAGGTCATGAAGTCCTGCACTGGGCTCCCTGCTCAGCGGGGAGGCTGCTTCTGCCTCTCCCTCTGCTGCTCCGCCCGCTTGTGCTCACTCGCTTTCTCTTTCTCGTAAAAATAAAATCTTAAAAAAAAAAAAAAGAAAAGAAAAGAAACAGAGGTTGACTTCTTGTTACATAAGAATGATAAACCTCTTAAGTAACTGTTTATCAGATGTTCTATTCCTTCCAGCCAACCACGGTCTCTATAGTCCTCAAATCCTCAACTGGGTATCCAACAATTCAATTCGATTCTGACACTCTCTACCCAGTTTTAACATCAGACACCACAGGTTCAAGGCTCTGTCGCACCAGACTGCCCCTAGTTCAGATGCCGGCCGTGAGTCTTGGGCCATCCGCGCTTCCCATCAACCAGCTATATATGGGGGGGTTCTCCTACCCACTCCTCAGGTTTGACAATTTTCTAGAACTTCTCACAGAACTCAAGAAGGCACTTTACTTGTATTTACTGGTTTATTATAAAAAAATAGAACTTGGGGGCACCTGGGTGGCTCAGTCAGTTGAGCGTCTGCCTTTGGCTCAGGTCATGATCCCAGGGTCCTGGGATCGAGCCCCACGTCGGGCTCCCTGCCCAGTGGGGAGCCTGCTTCTTCCACTCCCACTCCCCCTGTTTGTGCTCTGTCAAATAAATAAAATCTTAAAAAAAAAAAATCTAACTCAGGAACAGCCAAATGGAAGAGAGGCATAGGGCAAAGTCTGGGGGTGCATCTGGAGCTTCCAGGCCCTCTCCAGGTACTACCCTGTCAGCACATCCATGAGTTCAACCCAGTAGCACCTGAATCTGTTTAGAGATTTTTTTTTTAATGGAGATTTCAATCCTAGGCATGCTTGAAATCACTGGCCATTCATGATTGAACTCAATCTCCAGCCCCCTCCCCTACCTGGAGGTGGGATGGGGCTCAAAGTTCCAACCCTCTAATCATGCCTTGGTCTTTCTGGGACCAGCCTGAAGCTAGCTGGGTGGGGGGCAGCCACCAGTCATCTCATTAGCCTACAAAAGATGTTATCATTCAAGAGATTCCAAGGGTTTTAGGAGCTCTGTGCCAGGAACCAGGGACAAAGACCAAATATTTTTTTTGTTATACCACAGAATCCTATCTGATTCATAGGCCAACTACTTACTAGGTGTTTCCATTAATTTTCACTGTATAACAAAGTACTCCAAAACTTAATGGCTTAAAACAACCACCATTTTGTTATTTCACACAGAATAATGAGGCTCAGCTGGACGATTCTTCTGCTGGTTTCTCTTGGGGTCTCAGGTGGTTGTGGTCAAGAAGCCCAGGATGGCTTCACTCACATGCCCGGCGTCTTGGCAGGCACAGGTGAAAGCCAGGGGCTCCTTTCTCTCTCACTGGTCTTTCCACATGGCAGCTGGAGAGCATTTCAATGTGCAAGGACTTATCAAGACTTGGCTTGCATCATGCTTACTAATGACCCACTGGTCAAGCCCAGAGTCACAGCACCACCTAATTAATAGTCTACCACCCCAGGAATGTTGTAGAAGGAATACATTCTTGATGTAGAGGATGGGACTGTATTAACTGCCAGGTCCCCTCTAAATAGTAGATTTCTTTTTACAGTGTTTTCCATGATTCTACCCTAATTTCCTTCCCACTTTTCCTTTTCCTCTCCTGACAACGAACCTCACCCCCCAAAAAGCAAAAAAATATGCCAAGTTCCTACATAAGCATCCCAGTGACATAGAATCCAAGGATTAGGACCTTTAGGTTAGGGTTATAAACTTATAGCCTACAGATATGTTTTGATTGGAGCTCAGTTTTTAAAAGTAGAGAAATTTCAGGGGCGCCTGCGTGGCTCAGTCAACGGTTAAGCATCCGACTTGATTTCTGCTCAAGTCATGATCTCAGGGTCGTGAGATCAAGCCCTAAGTTGAGCTCTGTGCTCAGCTGGGAGTCTGCTGGAGATTCGCTTTCCCTCTGCCCCCCACCTAAAATAAATATATAAATCTCTAAAAAAAAAAAAAAAAAGTAGGGAAATTTCAAACACACAAAAAAGTAAAAATAGACTCAAATACAGAGGAAAAAAACTGGTGGTTGCCAGAGGGGAGGGGGTGAGGAATGGGCAAACTAGGTAAAGGGGATGAAGAGGTACAAACTTCCAGTTATAAAATAAATTAGTCAGAGGGATGAAAAGTACATCCTAGGGAACACAGACAATAATATTGTAATAATACCATATGGTGACAGATGGTAACTACAAACTTATCATGGTGAGCATTTTGTGATGTATATAAAAGTGTTGGATCGCTGTGTCGTAAACCTGTAACTAACATTATATGTCAACTATACTTCAATTTAAAAAAAAATCATATTAGAATTCAGATTCCTAGCTTCCCTTGAAAATTTGAAAGAGCAAGGAATTTCTGGGCTCACATGCTTCCATGGCAACAAGAGGCAAGAGCTGTTGACGCTTCCCTTTTAGAAGGTCCAAGGCTCTGCTGTGCACCAGAGTCCCCTACCACTCCGTAGTGGTCTCGTTCACATTGGAACCACAGACTCTAACTTGCCTTCTCCGCCTCACTCATTGCTTTCATCTGTCTGGCCTCTGAAGGTTTTTGATTTGCAACCCCTGCTTAAAACTAATTCTGAATTTTCTTTCACCATCCCTCCTCCCACCAATTTAACTCCTCTTTATAAAACGTGCTCACCGCTAGCTTCCACTCACTCACCGTAATTCCATCGTTGTGCTTTATCTGAAGTCTTTGCCAGCCTGAGGACAGCTCATCAAACAATGCCTTGCCTTCTGTTTAAGCATTGCCAAAAATCCCACCTCCTTTTAAAAGCCTTGCTTGACTTAATAGTGGTAGTGGATTAATCTGGATTCAACTGTGTTTAGATTCAGGACCCCTGGCTTCAACTCCTTCATAACGTCTCAGGTCAAAGCTTGACTACTAAAATTACTGTTTCTGGATTACAGATAGATGCCCACAAAACGAGGACAGAGTCTCCATATAAAGCAATATTCTATAACGTGAGGACCAAGAAACACAACTAAGTCCCTTTCAAAGAGACATGTTTGGTCCAAATTTGGAGAATCATTGAAGGCAGGGGTTCTCAAAGTGTGGTCCTTAGAACAATATCACCAGCCTTACCTTTTCACAGCTTTTTTAAAATGCAGTCTCCAGCCTCACCCCTGACATAATGGATCAGGCACTCTGGGGGGCAGGGCCCAGCAATCTATGTTTCAACAAGCCTCCCAGGTCATTCTGATGCACGCTGCAGCTGGGGAACCACTGACTTAGAGCCATCCCACACCAGTTGGCCTTGTGGCTCCAACTTGAGCCAAGCAGAGTAAGTGAACCCCTCCCTCCAAAGGGAGGTTGGTTCTGATGCCTTTTATATATTTTCCAGCGTCCCTCATGGCTGCAGGTTAGTGATTCGCAAAGTAGCTCAGCATCAGTACCACCTGAGGACTGGTTCCCAGCTTTCCCCGCCCCCACTCTGAATCAGTAGGTCTGAGCTGGAGCCTGGAAGTATGCAGCTCTAACAGGTTCCTTAGGTGATGCTAGTAATCGCTTATGTTTGGAAACCATTTGCAGAAAGTACCTGCTGATGGGTTCATCTCTTTCTACCCACCACTAAGCACAGGTTGGGGCAATTTGGCACTCCAGTTCCTAGAAAACCCCTTTCAAAGTCCACTGGTTTTGGAGGGGCACTGAGTGGCACGGGGCATCTGCCGAGTGATGCACCTGTCTACAACGCCGCACCACTCCCGCGTGCAGACTGCAGCTCTCCTGCCCAAATGCCCACGCTGCCAAACTGTTTGGGAGGCCTGCCCTTTGGGGCTTTTTGTAATGGCATTTGACCCATAGTATGCTTTCTGCCTGGCCTCAGGGGATTGTTTGCAGACCTTCTGGAGGGTTAATAAATAAATGATGGGCTTCTTTCTGGCCACGGGAAACCATCTCAAGGTCACCAGTATTGCCGAGCAGGGCTTTACAGAGCTTGCTAAGATTAAAAAAATCATCAGCTCCCACTAACCACATCCCCTCTTTTCTGAAACTTTGAAGCTTTGCTGCTGCAAAAAGGAGCACAATTAAGCCTCGATAAAATTTTAATAGCGAGAATTATGCACTCTGCAACCAGCCTACAATTAGCTGTTGCTATGCTACGGGCAGAACCTAATCACGATAATGAAGCAAACAAAGGGATGGAATTAATCAGGGCTATCAGGTTAGGGCACAGCCGGTTCTGTCTCAGAGCACTGATTTCTGAAACACAGCAGGTGGGCCCCTGGGAAATCTCAGTCCTACCCAGGGTTAGATTAGCTGGTGTGGGGTGGGTGTGTGCGTGATCTTCTGAGTAAGGAAGGCTTTGTGCAATATCATTCCTACACCGCCATGAGGATGCATTCATTTTTAAAAAATGATGATGCCCCTGGTCTGTGCAGAAAACCATGCTAGATTCTGTGAGAGAGACGCTGCTCTACAAGGCGCAAGCCCCGCCCTCTAGGACTTTGCTACCCCAGGGGTGCTCCTTGGACCAGCAGCATCAGCACCACCTGGGAGCTCATTAGAAATGCAGAAGCTCAGGTCCCACCCAGACCTCCTGAATCACAGTTGGATTTTAACAAGATCCCTGGGTAACCTGTGTGCCTACGGGAGATGAGACACCCTCCTCTGGATTTCGTCCTAGTAATTCTAACATTGTTATTATAATTATAATAATGATGGTTTCTGCCAGGTTCCGTGTGAGGCATTCCAAGTGTGTGACTATCTCATTTAATCCCTACCATAACCCTATGAGGTTCCCCCCCATTATGCATGTGAGGAAACGGAGGCTCACAAGGAGTTAGGAAACTTGTCCAAGGTCACTGAACTAGCAGTAGGAGGAAGTAGAATGGTAATTCCAGGGTTTCCTGATGGCAGAGTCTGGGTTCTTACCCTCTGGCCTGAAGTGCCTCCCATGACAAATAGACGGAGGGTGAATAAAAATAATCACAATTCAGATCAGTGTTTGATAAAGGGTCACAAGTGCATCAAAAAAAGAAGATGGTCTTAAGAGATTATAAAGGGGTAGGAGGCCCTTTTGGCTGGGGTGAGCAGGGATGGAGGAAGTAGCATTTGAGCTGGAATTTGAATAAGTAGGATTTATATAGCTGTAATGGTGGGAAGGGTGTTTTAGGCAGTAGGATCAGCATGAGCAAAGTACAGTGACCTGAAGGCACGAAGAATGTCCGTGGGGCTAATGAGAACACTTGAGTGTGATCCATGTGTGAGGCGGGGCTGGCTTATGGAAGGCCTTGAATGTAGAGATGATTTCGTTAGGAGAGGATGAAGATCCACGCAGGCTGTCTGAGCTGAGGGTGTTACGGTCAAGCCAAGCTCCAGAAAGAGCTGTCTTGGACATTAGGAACTGCATAGAGAAGAAGACCAGAGGGAAGCCTGAGAGCCCAAGCCACCGTGGGGTCTTTGGGGTCTGAAGTGGGGGTGTCAGTGAGATCAGAAAGGAAGGGGTGCCAAGAGATCCTGTGTGGAGAGCGGACACAGGGCATTGGGATGAGTCTGAGCCTCCAACTCCGGACTCCACCCTTAGTGACTGGGAGAGCACTACAGCAAAGGAAAAGATGGTTTGGGGAGAAAGATGGCATCATGATTTGAGATGTATTACATTTGATGTGATTCACATCCTCCCGTCAGCAGCACTGATGCACATCCAACAGACGTTTCCTGAGAGGGACAGAAAAATGAAGAAGCCCTGCAGCAAAGAAATGACAGTTCACAGTAACTGAGTACCATGGGCAGGGACAAGTGCTCAGTGTTTTACAGGCATTCCCTTTGGACCCCTCTGTGACCTCCTGAAGTGACTTGTCACCCCATCCCTCAAAACCCAGGATGCACATTCTAATCACCTAGGGAGCTTAAGAAAAAAATACCAGGACCTAGTGCCCACCCCCTAAAAGATGTGTGCACAGTTACCAAGTTGAGTGAGGGTCCTGGTCCAAGGTGGTGAGGGTTTCAGCCCAGTCTTAGTGGAAGTTCCAATTCTGTCAACGGTCTCCAGCCAAAGAGCACCAGGAACACATCTGTAGTTAAACAAGCGAATGCACCTGGGCTTTGCGGGGTGACTTGGGAGTGGGGTCTCGGGAAGTGGGGGTTGCTCTAGATTGGATGGCTTCAGAAAGTGGGGCAATGCTAGGAGTATCTCGATACATATCCTCTAGCAGGAGGGGAGACTGGAAGAAAGACACAGTTGAAATTGGTGAAGAGGTGGCAGTCACACATCTGGGACTCGGTGGGTGGCGGAGTGATCTTGTTTTGTCTGAGCTTTAACAAAATTATGGGGTGGCCTTGCTTTGTTTCATTACATCTTGGTCTCAGAGTAAACTTGTCTGAGGTTGACATTCTGTGGAATCATTTTTATCTAATAGGAGCTTAACCTGGCTTGGCTCTGCGGGTCAGACCAGCTTCTGAACATCGGGGCGCCACTGTGGTGTCTCCCCGCATCCACGCCCTCCATGCACCTGCCATCCTCTGTCCTCCCCCTACCCCCGCGGGGGGGCAAAGGAAAGAGAAGACCCAGCAGGGGGAAAGGAAGAGGGAAGAAGGTGTCCAGTTCAGGAAGTGAAAAGCCAGGGCAGAGAAGGAAAAGGTGCAGGTGGGTGTGGGGAGAGTAACCTGGTGGATCCTGCTGCGCAGCCCCAAACTGAACCTCGCGGCAGCTGAGCATGGGCAGCTGGGCAGGAAACGGCCCCGACTGAGCACCGGGATGAGGGGGAAGCCATTCATTAATTTTTCACTGCCTTGCAGGCCAGCCCTCACGTGTCAGCGGTGACCTTGCGGCCCATCCCCCTCAGAGCGAGCGCTCTTCCCGCCATCTGTTTGGCATCGGGCGACTGGTGATGCTCAGCTTGGTGTGAAGGGGAACCTGCTCACGGAAGTGGAGGCAGGACGCAGTAAGGGGATCCGGGGAGCCAGGCCCGCAGCCCTGGGGGTGGGGGGCAGAGGGGTGAATGCGCCTGTGTGTGTTCACTCCGGCGTAGAGAAATCTTGGCCAGACGATTTCCTAGGCAGGTGGACACTCCAGGTGTGTGGGCCGAGGGCTCTCCCTGAATCTGGAGTCTGGCCCCCGAGCCGGTGTCTGCAGCCTCCCTGCCTCCACTCCAACTTATCTAGAGCAGGAGGAGGGGGCGTGCCCGAGCCCTTTGGTGCTCCCACCCAGCTCTGGGGCTGCCATCTGGGAGGCCTGTGCCTTTCCTCCACTTTGGGGCTGGCTCTGTGGGTCTCTGATGGTTCAGGGGCTGTGGAGGCAGCAGGCGCCAGGTAGCACCAGCCCTGCCATGTTTCTTGCGCCTTTCTTGCCTTGCAACTCCCCTGCCCCAGCCAGCCATGCCACTGAAGGCCAACTCCTGCTTCCCGGAGCAGAATCAGTTATCCCTTCCTCCATGCTCCCAGAGGGAGGACTTTGCCCCTGCTTCTCCTGAGAAACTCCTCACATCGTGTTTGTTATTATGTGTTCCTTACCTGAGTGTCTCTCCCACAGACAGGGACCGGGCTTATTTATCACTTGGTCCCCAGCCCCTGGACCTGGGCCAGACTCACAGCAGACGTTTGGTAAATGTTTGGAGGAGGCGAGGAGAGAGAACTCGACTGCCATTCTAAACTCCCAGCAATGTCCTGGGGCTTGAGGGCGCACGAGTCGGGCAGCAAAGTGGGCCCTGGGTGCTGGTGAGGGCAGGCCTCAGGTTTCTCATCGGGCCATGCGACCGCCGGTCACCCCTTGCTCCCTTGTCTCCGCATCTCATGGGACCTTTTATGGAGTTGGGAGTGGATAAGGCAGACGTGGGAGAGAAGAATCTAGGCCACAGGAAACAGCGGGTATTCTGGTGTTAGTTTAGGAGGGCCTCAAAGGAAGCAGTGGTTCCCCTGTTAATACAGTTTTAACCCACAACATTTGTTGCTCTCTAGAGCCCACTCCTCAGTGAAGCCACAGAGGGAAAAAAAAAACAAAAACAAAACAGAACCAAACCGTAAACCTAAAGCAGAGTTCACAGGGCAATAAGATGGTGGACTTGGGGAAACATTACTCACCCCCTGGGCTTCTTGGGGGGGAAGCAGAGTTTGCTTCAGCTCTCGCCCGGGGTGGCTGTGTCCCCGGGCTGGCCGCAGGCTGTGGCTGGGTCTCCTGGTCCTTGTCGGGGCCTCTGCATGGGGACCTGTGCGCTCTGGGATGAGCAGGTGGAGCCGGGTCTTCTCTTTGCAAACAAATTGTACAGCTCCCCGGTTATGCACTTCGGCACCCGGGGCTTCGGTGGGGATGCTAAGTGAAAGTGATAATCAGCACATGCATAATGATTCCTAGCATTTGTAATGGATGAGACATATAAAGAGCCCAGGGAGAGGCAGGGAAGGGAGGAGGGATTTCTGTTCTTAGCCGGAGGAGAGCATGGTGCTCGGCACCTCAGGAATCACCAGCCTGTCAATTCCTACCTCTGGCCATGTCGGAAACCACAGAGGCTCCTTTCTGAAGTTTCGAGATGCAGCTAGGAGCAGTGGGAAGGAGGGAGGGGAGAGAGTTGGGAATAACATTTGAAATGTTCCCCTGAGCTCACCAGCCCCCTCCCCCATGGGCCACAGGGGCAAGATCTTGGCAGTGATGATCTCGAAGAGGCCACTGTGCCTAGCGGAGTGAGGGAAGACCTGGGCATCAGATAGGCCAGCGATCAAATCCTGGCTCTACCGCCACCAATCCTGGGACCCTCCACAAAGCATTTAAATTCCCCAAGCTTCTATTCCATCTTCTATAACAGAGATTGTGTCCCTCCTCTGAAGCTGTTGGGATTCGGATTAAAAGAAAGGATATGGTCCGTAGGGAAGGAGGGAGCATAGGCCTGGCCTACTGGAGCTGCCCAAGGAGGGAAGTTCCCTCCCTGCCACCCCTCCCCTTCACAGGATAGGAGCGCGCCCTCCCCACACCCTCCCTGCCCACACACCAGACAGCCTCGTTTCTCGCCACAGGAATTACCTAGGAGTTCACCTGCATCTAGGCACTCTGTGAGAAGAAGCGGCTGGCTGGGGGCACTGGTCGGTGGAACCCAAATATTGGCTCTCCCATGTGTAAAGCAGAATTTCTAATTTGTCCTGAGGAATAGCTCTCCCACTGCCTGGAGGGCCTCAAGCTGGAGCAGGCTGGGAGTGGATAAGAGTCTCTCTTTTCCCATCATGATTTTATCGACTCTAACCACCTCTCTGTCCAGACTTCAGGCCTCCAAGTTTTCAGCTTCAAGTGATTCATCTCAAAGGCCACCCCCATGGGCCCCTTATCTGCTGTTTAATTGGAGAAGGGGGTGCTGGAGGCCCCAGAGCCTTAATTGCATTTGTTAATGGGTAGGTGCAATTATCCCTGTCACACTCCTGCACACTGCCAGGCCGACAGAAGATGATTAAGGGGATCTTTAAAACTCAAGCTCCCTACAGCCCTCTCCACTAATTGAGCAGCGGAGGAAGCGATATTGAGCTCCCCCCCTCCTTTCTTTAAATTAACTCCTGGCTCCAAAGTCCTCCTCAGAGCAGTGCATTGGCCACATGGCTCAGAGCATTCTGTTCCAACCCCATCTGTCACCCGTCACTTAGGCACGGGGCCCAGCCAGATCATCTGTAGGTCCATCCATCACCCATGGACTGGGAGTAGACTAGGGGGAGGGGGGAGGTACCTTTATGGCCCCTAGAAGGTGATATCATCCAACCTGACTGTAGCACCTGATTTAACTGAGAGGTGGCCTGAAGGTGTCTCCTTGTCTCCTGACTTTGGCCACCCGCGCTCCGTCTGGACTGCCACAGTTGCCTACTGACGGGCCCACTGCGCCCTGATTTAGTGCGTTCTCTACCCGGCAGCCAGAGCAGAGTGATGAGCTTGAATCATAAACGGAGTCAAGCATCAATGTTTAAAACCCTTTAACAGCTTCCTACTTTACCCAGAAAGCAATCCAGGCTCTACCCCATGGCTTACAAGACCTGGCAGGCCGGTGGGGGTGGGGTGGGGCCTGGCACACTCTCCGTTCTCAACCTGTATCCTTTGGCCCTTGGCTACTGAGCTCTAGCACTGGTCTTGTCATTCCAGTTCCCCCAACATACTGAGCTCTTTCCAGCCTCAGGGCCTTTGCACATATTCTTTCCTCTTCTTAGAAGAATTTGCCTTCACACTTTTCATGGTCAGCCCCTTCCTACCGTTTAGCTCTCTGTTTAAATCTCTGTTGCTTAAGAGAGGACTTCTGTCCTGTGGCTGCCATATCTTAAGTAATTTCCCACCATCTTAGTTCTTTTTTAAAAAACACTTGTTTCCTTTGAATTATATGTATTATAATTTACATTATTTTCATTTTGTTCTTTTGCTATGTATTTTTGTGGTGGTTTGGAGCTCACTAGACTATAGCTCCATGAGATCAGGATCCTTCTTTTAGTCCACTGTTATATCCCAAATGCCTATCAGAGTGCTTGGTACTTCCTCACTCATTCAGCAAATGTTTATTGAGCACCTACTATGTGCCAGGCGCTCTCTTAGGCATGGGGCATACGGCAGTGAACAAACAGGAGAATCTCTGCCCTCCTGGATCTTACATTCTAGAAGGGACAGGAGAGGCAGGCAATAAGCAGTGAACATAATAAGGAAATCATAGAGAATATTAGAAGGTGACCAGGGCTCTTTCTACCAACCAAGGCTAATGCTAAATAATTCCCTGTGATCCTGAGAATTAAGTATTGGGTAAAAAGCTAAAGAGAAAAGGAATGTGTGTGGGTGTGTCTGTGGGTGTGTGTGTTGGGGTGCAGAAGGAAGGTCAGTTAACAGTGTGGACATGGGTGCATTTTGTTCCTATGAAAATGGACTTGAGACCACCTTACCCCTTCCTTCTTCTGGGTGTCCATCTCCCCACCACTGCTGGCTCTCGCTTTGCTAGGAAGCACCCCCCCATGCATCTACATTTCCCTCCTCATTCCCCATAGAAAATCTCCCACCCCGGGTGCCCATCGCAGCATGGTGCTCAGGTGAGCTTGGGTTTGGCCTGCCTAGCGTTCATTCCCCTTTCTCCCAAAAACAACATCCCAAGTTTTATTTGGAGACCACTCCCTCCCCCATTAGCTGCGGGCTTGGTAGGACTGTCACTCACAGCTCCGCCCTCCCCTAGCCAACAGATGCCTCTGGCCCCAGGCCCTCCTGGACCTGAGCCCCAAATGGAGTGACAGGAAGGTTTTAAAACCGAAGTCTGTTCATTCTGATGAAATGACTGTCCATTCCTTCCTGCTCCCAGGCCCTCAAAGCCCCCCTGTCCGTATCCTTTCCAGTCATGTGTGTCACTTGTCCTCTCTTCCTGGAGCTGCTCCACCATCCTTCTGTACATCCCTTCCTGTTTACCACCCTGGGGCTTGGTCTGGGTTGCTTGCAGCCAGAGATCCCGCCCGGGGCTGACCGTGGCTGGCTGCCCCAGTACAAGCGGATATGGCTGCAGACCAGTGCTCTTGGTTGCAGCTGGGGAGCCTGGGGCTGGAAGTCCATGCCTTTGGGCCTCGATTTCCTCGCCAGTAAAATGAGGACAATAATAGCCGGGTCCCCACCAGACGGGGAGGTGTGTGCCTGTGAAAGCGCCGGGCGGCCCCATCCCTCCGGTGCTCTCCCTGACCTCTCAGGCAAGTCCGGGAGGAGATGGAGTGAAGTGGCTGCAGCGGGTCCCCACACAGGTTGCTATGGGAACCCCAGCCACATGTGCAGCGTCCTGGGGGGCGCCCGCAGCTTTTGAGCCTTTTGGAGCAAAAAGGCCCAGCTGTTCCCGTCCCCCTGGGTCCCAGCTCGGCTCAGTTCACAGGACTCGGAACAGAGCAGCTGTTCAGCTTGGGGAGACGGGAGGAGGATGGGGACTCCAGGCAGCTCTCAGCTTCCAGTCTCAGGGGAGGCTGGTCCGGAGGAGGAGCTGCACTGGGCTCCGAAGTCTCAGACTGCACACAAGCCTTAAGAAGCCATGTCGTTGATCCATCCCGCCGCGAACCATCAAGTGAGTCAGTTCTGGGAGCCCGCACTCAACTGAGGGGGCAGTGAGGGGGACGAGGATCAGAAAACAGTCGTGGGAAGGACTCGGTGGAAATAAAAATAGAAACTGGCCACAGCAAGCTCGGCTATTATTTATGGAGCGCCCACCCCGCTTAGCCACTCAGCCTACTTCTCTCCATACAGCCCGAGAACCGCACGGTGGACGGCCGGGCGCCCTCAGTACACTCTTTTCACCGGCTGGGGGCGGAGCCACCGCGCATGCCCGAGATCACCTAGCCAGGGTGATCCCCCAGCTAGGGTGATCGGACCCGCTCACAGGCCAATTCACCCGCTCGCTCCCACCCAGAAACTCGCCGAGCACCCAGTACATTTGGGGCAGGGTACCGGCCATGCTTGGAGTTGCGCGGGAGAAGCCCAGGCGCACGCAGATGACGGTGACGCTGGTGAGGCCAAGGGAAAGGCCTGTGAAAGCAGTGGGGCAGCACGGTGGCGGTGCCTTGAACGTCAGGGTGAAGTGGGCAGATGTGGCTGACCTGGGCCTGGGAGGGTGGCCGAGTGGTGGTCCAGCAACGGAACCGAGGAAAGCCGGGAGGAGGGCACTGTGCGTGGGGCGCGGGCGCGAGGGTGCAGCACGGTGCATGCGGGGCAGCTTCCCGCAGGAGCCCCTCAGCTGGGGCGCCAGCTCATGCCAGGGGCGGAAGGCAGATCGCAAAGGGCCTTATGTGGGATGCTCGATGATTTGAACTACGGCTGGTGGGAAAGGGGAGGCCTCGGAGGGGTTTTAAAGCAGTGATGTGATCAGATCCGCCTGATGCCCAGACACCCCCTGCCCTTGTGTGTCCAATGAACCAGAGTGGGCCAGAATAGAAGAGGGTGGGGATCCAGCCGGGACACCGTTGCTGCTGTCCAGTGGCCCAGGCAGGGATTCAAGGGAACTAGGGCTGTGGTAGGTGGGGAAGAGGGACAGTCAGGTGCCACATTCAGAGATGGAACCAAGAGAGCCCCAGTGGCAAAAAGCTGAGGACTAAATTATGTTCTTTGCCAGAACCCTCTGGGCGTGTCTCTGGGGTGTTTGTGTTTGTGTGTGTCTGTTGACATGCCTGCCGGGGGTATGCATGCCTGCCAACACGTGCACGTGAGCCTGCTCTCCGGATGCGCGCTGGGGCCATGCACGCAAGGGACCGCGTGTGTGACTTCTCTGTGCTCTCAGGCACGTCGGCGTGACTGTACCTGTGAAGTCCGTTGTGCCCCGGGCTCAGGGCAGGATTCTGTATGCCAGGCGTCCCCAGGGACTCAAGTTTTACAGGCTCCCACTGCTAACCTGAGCTGCATCTTCCATCCCCATTTGATGCTGCAACATGAACCCCAAGGCAGTTCTTCAAAGGGAGCACTGGGGGTGGAATAAAGAAGGCAAACATCAGGGTTAAAATTGTAAACTAACCCTGCTCCTGCTCCAGCCCTGGCCCAGGGACCTTCCCCTATAGACAGGCTTTGATTGCACAATTGCCTTTTCCCCAGGCCAGGATAAGGGCCTTCTGGGAACAGAGTGATGGGCAGGGCTGGTGGAGGGAGAGAGCAGCCGCTCCCACCCAGCAGGTCCCTTGGCCTGTGTGGAAGAGCCTGCCAGTGGGGACTGAACAGAGGAGCGCTCCCTCCTTCCTTCCTGTCCTCCTCTTTCCTGTCTCCTCCCCGCCCCGCCCCTCCCCTCCCCTTGGCTTCCCTTCCCTCCCTAAACAACATTTCCAGAAGACTCCAAGGCTTCACACTGACTCCCATCTGGGTACTTTTTCTGGTATTTAGCGATGGTGTGATGGTGGGCAAGGGCTCCCCCCATTTTAAAAGGTAGCCACTCTCACCTCACAGGGTTGTTAGAGTTATGTAAATGCAGGCACAAATGAACAGCACGGTGCCAGGCTCCCCAGAAGAACGCAACAAATGGTAGCCATCCATTTGTACAGTGGCTCAATAAGGCATCTCCCCATCAAAATGGCTCCTACCAGTAGCAGACACGGGCAGATAAACAAATAGTGCAATGAGAGATTTATAAAAGGCGGGGTGCTATGGTGCTTGAAGGGGGCTCAGAAGAGTAAGGGCCACTCTTCCTAGGAAAGGTACAGGATTGGGGAGAGCTTCCTGGAAGAGGTGACTCCTGAGTCATAAAGGCTAGCTGGATTTCACCCAGTGAGGCCCAGGGGAGGGTGTGCAGGCCGAGGAGAGGATTTTGCTGAGATGTGGAGGGTGCCTCCAGGTCTCTTGGTCTGTGTGGGAAGCTGGCCACAGGCTGAAATGCCAGGCAGGTCTGTGAGTCATGAGTGCCTCTGGGAGAATTTCACCAGGAGTGCTGGGCTGAGGGGCCTCAGGAAAACCTTTCTAGGCCATAACACTGTTTTCACTCAGGTGGTGGGCAGCCTGTGTGGCTGCCCCCATGCCCCTTCCCAGATCTGCTGGAAGGGCTGTGGCAGGTGGCCTTCAGCAGTCAGCTGCTGCAGGGCTGCCTTGGCAGGAGAGGGGAGCCGCTCCCCAGCTCCCACCCCTTCCCCCGCAGCCTAAGGCCACGGGCGTGTAAGGGTCAGGCCGTTGCAGCCCCAGTCAGGACAACTCTGAGGGGCTGCCCTAGCTCCAGGACTTCCCCGAGAGGTCAGCTGCAGCTGCCCAGCTGCACGGTGACCTCTCCCTCGCCCCCCCTCCCATTGCTGTGGATTCCGGGGGCCTCCCTAACCCATGATCTGCTGCTAACACCACTCACCTCCATCTGAGTCTGCTGCCCAGCCTTTGGCCCAAATGTTGTCTTTGCATCCTTCTTTCCTCCACCCGCCTCTTTGTCCAGTAACCTTCTTTTCTGTTGAAGGAACACATGCATACAGAAAGGTGCAGAACGTAACAAATGATGGACAACTCAAATCCTTGTGAAGCGAACGTGGCCTGTAATGTGTTGTCCGGCCCTGCCGGAGTCCCTTTGTGCCTCTCTCCTTCCCAAAGGCCACCACTGTCCCGGCTTCCAACACCGGAGGTAGATTTCAAGTTTGCTTGTTCTTGAACTTGAAATTAACGGAATCACATGTGCTCTTACGTGGCTGGCTTCTTGCACGCACTGTTACGTGTGTGAGATCCATGGTGTTGCCGGTGCCAGTAGCTGGTTCATCCCCCCTGCTGCTCACATTCCCCAGGTCTACATTGCCATATTTCGTTTACTCATTCACTGCCTGGAGTATTTGGGTAGTTTCCAGTTTGTGACTATTACAAATAACTCTACGGTGGACATTAGTGTCCCTGACTCTCGTGTTTTATGAACAGATTTCTGTTAGGTATACACCCAGGCTCAGGATTTCGGGGGTAGGTATGAGTATGTTCATCTTTAATGACACTCATGAACTGTTTTCCAAAGGGGCTATAGTGCCTTACTCTTGCCCCAGCAGGGTGTGAGGGTTCCCGTTACTCCACATCCTCACCAAAACTTGATATTACCTGTCTTTTTAATTTCCACTGTGGCATATAGTTGTCATTTCAGTTTCCTTGATGGCTAATGAGGTCGAGCATCTTTTCATGCTTATTGGCCATTTGGACACCCTCCTTTGTGAAATGGCTGTTCTAAGTCTTTTGCTTATACAGTTACTGGTCTGGGGTTTTTTGGGGTTTTTTGCCTTATTGATTCATAGGAGCTCTTTATATAGTCTGTACATAAGTCTTCTGTCAGATCCCCATGTCCCTTTTTTTTTTTTTTTAAGATTCTGTTTATTTGTCAGAGAGAGAGACAGCACAGCAGGGGGAGCGGCAGGCAGAGGGAGAAGCAGGCTCCCTGCGGACTAGGGAGCCCAATGTGGGGCTCAATCCCAGGACTCTGGGATCATGACCTGAGCCGAAGCCAGACGCTTAACCGAGTCACCCGGGTGTCCCTCCCCATGTCCCTTGAGAGTCAAATATTCCCAAGAGAGGGGTAGGGGGATGGGGTGCGGGGAAGGAGGGGGAGGAGGAGGGGTGAGGCCCAGCATCAGCAACACCTGAGTGGTACCAAATTTCTTTCTCCCCTCTCTGGGCCTGGAAAGCCCTTCCAGAAAGGAGGCCTCCTCGGTGAGGCTGCATTTCCCTTCCTCCTACCAGTCTTGTTTCAGCTGGGAGAAGCTGACATACAAAAGAGGAGTCATGGAAGAGCCAGCAGCAAGGAGCTGGAATTTCCACTGTAGGGGAGAGGGTCCAGGGGAAGAGTTAGACCTCTCCCCTCCTTTTGGGTCTGCACAAGTGGTGAGCGTCTACTGGACGGAGGAGATGGGAAGGACAGCAGGAGCTCCCAGGCTCAGGCAGCCTGGAAGGAGCCCCCTTCCAGAGAGATCAGCCCTGAGCCCAGGAGGCATTGGAGCCCAAGGGGATTAGAGGAGATGGGAAGGAAAAACCAGGGGGCCAGAAGGTCTTGGGGAGAGATGTGTCCCCCCACTGTACAGGATTCTATCTTCTTCGTCCCCAGATGCCTGATCCTGAGCACAAGAGGTGCTGTGTGCTGGCCCAGGAGAAAATAAGGGACGGTGGAACTTTCTGAGAAGAAGCTCTGGGAGGGGAGGGCCTGGGGGTGCTCATTCGTGTGTGTTGAATGAATGAAGTTCACAATGTGATGTAAACAGTAACAGCACCATTTCTTGAGCATCTCCCATTTGCCAGGCACGTTTACTTACTAGCAGCTCGCGTGGTACAATGAGCACCTCCAGTCTGCCACTGGAGATAAATAACTTGCCCAAGGTCACTAGGCTGGAATTCCTACCCAGGCCTGCCAGACTCTGAAGTCTCTGTGCTTCCGCCTAAGCCACGCAGCTTCTTACTAGGTGAGCCGAGAGGGCAGTTTACCAAGGTGTTCCCAGTTCCCACCTGTTCCGTTCCTGGTGCAGCACAGAGAACTTGGAGGCTGGTGGGCGGGGCTCTGGGAAAAGGGGCGGGGGTAACGGGGAAATCACAGCCTCTCCTCTCAGGGGGCCCAGGATCTCTCTTAGGCCTGCCTACCTCCCTCCACCCTCCTCCCTCTCTCCCTCCCCCCTCTCCCTCCCTCCCTTCTTCCTCCCTCCCTCCTTCTCCCCCTCCTCCTTCCTTCCTCCCTCCTCCCTCCCTTCCACAAACACTTACTGAGCCCTACTGTATGCTAGGCCCTGTGCAAGGGCCAAAGTGAAGAAAGCAGGCATAAGACCCTGCCTTTGTGCAGCTTACGCTCCAGGGGTGAAGACTGGAGACAGTCATTCATCAGATGACTGTGTCATCACAGACGGAGGTGGGGGTGGCTGGATTCACATGTGTTTTGCTCCTCCTGCTGCAGATGTTCTCCCAGCAGGGGAGGGAGCCCAGTGTCTGTGAGTTCTATTCCCAGAGGCCTCTGTGTTGCTGGGTGAGCCAGCCCTAGGCTGCTGTTGCCAAGCACTCAGAAGACATCCCTCCCCTTCCTGGCTTTTGTTTTGTGAAAACATGTTTTCAGGGGAATTATGCTGCATTGTCTGAGAGGGGAGAGCTTGGAGGGGGTGAGGTGGAAGCAGCTGGAGTAGAGAATTGGGTGTTTTTCCCAATCTTCAGAAAAGGGTCAGGCTTGGCCCTGGGGAGGGTGCTCTGGGGAACCTTAGAAGGGACTTGTCAGCCTACCTGTCCCACAAGTTCCCAACCCTGGCAGAGATGTAAATAATCCCTCATCCCACAAATGCTTAGCAGGGACATCATGGAGCTTCCAATCTTCGGGGTCTAGGAAATCGTGCACTGCCTTACCTGGGATGTCCAGAGCATACCGGAGACTGGCGCAGCTAGCCTGAAGGGCCCATATTCCATAAGGCTCCCGAGACCCTTGCTTGAGTGGGGAGGAGCCTCAGTGTCAGCTGAGGTGGGGTTTCCCACCCTCCCGACCACCCAACCCCCATTCCTCACCTGGATCTCCCCAGTTCATGTTCAAACTCCTGGCCTCCAAACTTTCATATTTTTGTCTGACTCCAGTGTTGACCTCAAGCCAGAATCCATATCTGCTTTTCTAGCATCCTTCCCCAAACCTGGGGCCTAGACCGGGGGCGACACTGTGGGAGGAGGCGGGGAGGATACTTTTCATGGGGAATTTATAAGGATTAAATGAGATAATCCACGTACAGCATTTCGTACAGTGCCTGGTACAAGGAAAGTGCCTGATGAACATTAGCTATTGTTATTCATGACCTCTCCAAACAGAGCAGAAAGTGGAACACAGGCTCAGAGGCGTGTAAGAGCATGGCACATTCAGATCATTCAATGACAAACCACTGGTGCGGTACCGGGCTCGTGGGACAGTATCAGATATAGGAAAGTGACCCAGGATCTAGAACACGTATGTGATCACAGGCACCATGCCAAGGGGTTTGCGATTTCTTCCTGCATGCCATCGGAAGTACTGGTGTTTTATAAGCAGGAATGTGTATTTTTGAGATCCCACTGGGCCACAGCGTGGAAGGTGGATCTGAGCGGGGAGAGACTCAAGGAGCTGCCGTTACATGCCATTGACCCTGGTTTATGAGGAAGGCACCTCGGCATCTGAGTGGCAACATAAGGAGAAAGGGAGTCTAACCTATTTTCCAGCAGCATCTCATTTTTTGTGAGTAAGCAACTATAGAATGTTAATTGTAGTCAAGGAAGTGATACAGCAGGAGAGAAAACAAAACAACAGACACCAGTAGAGAGATTGCAAGTGTGACTTTGTAGGTGACAATGATTCAGGGACACAGAAGCATCAAAGTTTCTGAAATCCTGACACCTTCCCTCCCATCCCATGTTCCACCCACTGACCTGAGACCTCCTCTTCAGCTTGTGCATTAATCAGGACTCCGTATTGCAAGCAGCAAAACAAACAAAGCCTTTGGTCAGAGGGGTTTAAACAGTAAAGAGAAGTTATTGACTTGCATAACTGAAAAGCCTAGAGGGGTTTGCCTTCAGGTGAAGCTTGATCTAGTGGCTCAAACAATGTCATCTAAGAACTGGTGGTTTGGGCGCCTGGGTGGCTCAGTTGGTTAAGCGACGGCCTTCGGCTCAGGTCATGATCCTGGAGTCCCGGGATCGAGTCCCGCATCGGGCTCCCTGCTCAGCAGGGAGTCTGCTTCTCCCTCTGACCTTCCCCCCTCTCATGTGCTCTCTCTCTCATTCTCTCTCTCAAATAAATTAAAAAAAAATCTTAAAAAAAAAAAAAAAAGAACCGGTGGCTCTCTGTCCTGCTATCTAGATAATCTCCAGCCACCCCAGGCTTTCCCCTCACAATTATGAATGGCTACACCGGTACCTTACTTCACATCCTAACTACTCTTTCCAAAGGGTGGGAGTGGGGGGGGGTCTCTGTTCTGGTAGAAGAATTCCTCTTTCTAAGAATAGCTGCGCTGTCCTCCCCTCACTGACATCCACGTCTCCTTGCTTCCCATTGGCCTTGAGAGCTTATATGGCCCTCCCTAAACCAAGCCCGGTGGGGCCTGGGAGACACACTGCCTAAGGACTGGCCCTGCTCACTCAAACCCCAGGAAAGAATGACACAAGAGGAAGGCTGGGGGCACCTGAGTGGCTCAGCCAGTTAAGCATCTGACTTCCGGTCAGGTCATGATCTCAGAGTCCTGGGATCGAGCCCCGAGTCTGGCTCTGCGCTCAGCGCAGAGTCTGATTGTCCCTCTCCCTCTACTTCTCCCCCTGCTCATGTGCGTGCTCTCTCTCTCAAGTAAATACATAAAATCTTAAAAAGTGGGGTATGGACATGGGCCACCATGACATTGTTTCTCCATGTGCCCTTACCCTCTGGGACCACTCCTCCTAGACTTTGGGGCTCCTCCTCTTTTCCCATCCTTAATGCATAGGGTCCTCGCAGGGCTGTCTTTGTTCTTCTCTCTCCTGAGCTGTCACCCTCTGCCCCTCCCCCACCCACCCATGTGTTGCCTCCTGCACCCACACTGCCGGTCCAGGGGTCGCTCCTGCACCATGACGCCACAGGTCCAACCACCTAATGGCCTCTCACCCTCAGAGGTGCTGCTGGGGCCTGAAACCCCACATATCTAACACCTAACTCATCCTCACCCCCACCCTCCAAACCACATGCCCCAAAAACTGCTTCCCTCCGTCTTCCCACCATCACCACTGAGCTGGAAACCTGGTCAGCCTTGACCCTCCCCGGCTCTGTCCCCCAGATGTAACCAAGCCCTGACTATAAATGGCTCTGGAATCCATCTACCTCTTTCTAGCCCCACTGCCCGTTCAGGGTAGGCGCTCAGGAAGTAAGGGGTGACTGACGGTTTCTATTTTAGCCAAGGCCCCGCGCCGTGCTCTGCACAGCCTCCTTTCTGCTCCTGTGACCACCCGAGTGGCCTTGCGGGGAGGGCAGGGTCTGTCTCGTCGTCACTCCTGCCTGACCAGAGCCCGGGACGGTGCCCGGTGCTTCAAGACCTCCCCAGAACGGTGTGCCCTGAACGGATGAACGAACGGATGAGAGAGAAGGGAAGGGGGTGCTTCCTGGGGGGAAGAGGCAGCATCTCTGAAGGCCTGGGAAAGCAGGGGTGCTCGGGTTGCCTGTGTGGGCCTTGCTGCGGCTGTCAGGCGGGGGGCTGCCCAGCGCCCGGCGGTGGAACTGTACAGAACCTTCTGCGTGAGGCAGCCAGTGGAGTGGAGAATTCTGAAGATGCCGTGGATCTGCAGATCCTGCGATTCCCTTGGGCTCCGGACCGTTAGCCACTCTCAGCATCCCGAGCAGCTAAAAGTTGAATTGCTCCATTTCTTGTTTGAATCCCTCAGAAAACTAGCCCATCGAGGCAGGGGCTCTGGGAGTAAAGCATGCTTGTTCGACCCTCGCCCTGGTCACCGGGCCATGGCATGTGGGTTAATGACACCTAGGAGTTCAGCAACTGCAGTGACAATAAAATGTGCAGCAGGGAGAAGGCAACATGGACCCGCGTGGCTGTAAAAAGCTCGCACACTTGAAGAACCTTCTGTGCCTTGGCAGAGACAGCCCGCTGGTGGCAGACGCACAGATGTGGAGACAGACATGTGGCTTCGGGACTCTGGTTTTCTCTCTGAGGTCTCTGTCCTTTTGTAGACAAAAGCTCACTCTGCCCTCGCTCCTGCTGGACAGGGCCCTCCTTCAGCCCCTGACAGGCTTGGAGAGAAAGGCAAGGAAGGAGAACCCTTGGTTTCGTGGTGCTCCTGCCTGGGCCAGTCGCTGCGCTGGGCACCTCGCAAGCCTCATCTTATCCTGCATTCACAGGAACCCTGAAAACAAACATCCTCACCTTCCTCATGTTTCCAGACGAGAAGGCAAAGG
The DNA here is from genome assembly GCF_003265705.2 of Callorhinus ursinus. Lineage (NCBI taxonomy): Eukaryota > Metazoa > Chordata > Mammalia > Carnivora > Otariidae > Callorhinus > Callorhinus ursinus. The sequence continues at coordinate 33,609,221 of NW_027397087.1, read as the reverse complement.
CCCAGAGAGGTCCCCTGACTTGTCAGAGGCTGAATGGGGGGTGAGCGGCGAAACTGGGACCTGCATGCAGAGGTGTTCTTCCCACAGACCTAGTCGCCAGGCTGACTCCACAACCGTGTTTAGATTGTAGGGTCTCTGTAAGCTGCATCACAGATGTCAGCCGCACAGGGGACTGCGGGTGTTCATACTTCCTTTGGCTCTGGCTCCAAGGAGAAGCCTGAGTAGTAAAACTTACACAGCGCCCTAGTGTTTCATGTTTGCAAGACAGTAATACGCATGCACCAGGAGAGACTCTCTGCCTGATTTCGCCATGTGGGGCTCACCTTTCATTATGCTGCTTAAAACTGACTTCCTTTCTTCCTCCCTTTCTTTTCTTTCTTTTTCTCTTTCCATCTTTTTCTCTTTCTTTTTCTTTCTCTCTCTCTTTCTCTCTCTCTCTCTCTCCCTTTCTTTCCTTCCTCCCTCCCTCCTTTCCTGCTTTTTTCCTTTCTTTCTTCTTTTCTTCCTTTCTTTCTTTTAATATGGAGAGGTTCCAAGAAGATAATCAAAAGTAAGTCTTTGGGCGCCTGGGTGGCTCAGTTGGTTGAGCGACTGCCTTCGGCTCAGGTCATGATCCTGGGGTCCTGGGATCGAGTCCCGCATCGGGCTCCCTGCTCAGCGGGGAGTCTGCTTCTCCCTCTGACCCTCTTCCCTCTCGTGCTCTCTCTCTCTCTCAGTCTCTCTCTCTCTCTCTCAAAAAAATAAATAAAATCTTTTAAGAAAAAAAAAAAAAAAAAGTAAGTCTTTAAGCTTCCCGGTCAGATTAGCCTTTGCTGACACTAAAAAAAAAAAAAAAATCTATTGGGGCGCCTGGGTGGTGGCTCAGTTGGTTGAGCCTCTGACTCTTGGTTTTGGCTCAGGTCATGATCTCAAGGTCGTGAGACTGAGCCCTGTGTCAGACTCTGCGCTGGGCACGGAGCCTGCTTAAGATTTTCTCTCTCTCTCTCCCTCTGCCCACCACTGTCCCCATCTCTCTCTCAAAAAAAAAAAAAAAACCATTAACTAAACTAATTGTGGTAATCACTTTACAAATATATGTATCAGATCTTCATGTTATACACTTAAAATATATATAATATCTGACAATTATACCTCAATAAAACTGGGGGGAAAATCGAAGTATAAATTTTAAAAATTCAAACAGCAGGAAAACTTGCAAAATTAAGTACCACCCCCTTCTCTCCCTGTCCCAAAGTCCATCTTTGCTAACATTTTCTTGTGATTCCTTCAGGAAAAAGGAACATGAACAAATAAGACTCCATTTTGTGTGGAACATGAGCGGGGTTACATGATACCCCCAAGATGTTCTGCGCCTTATTCTTTTTCACTCAGTAACACATCTGAGAGAATCTTCTCCCCTCTTTAGCACCAGGCCATCCACCTTCTTTTCCAGAACACATGGTGTTCATTTTCTTTGTTCATTTGAAAACCTGGTTTGGGGTCTTTTCCTTATCAAACACTTAGAACTTATAGAAATCAGTTTTTGGTCAATTTTATGTGTTACAAATACATTTTCCCATCTTTCACTGTATAATCTCAAATAAATGCTAACATTTGTTTCTAGAGGTAGCTCAAACGATTGCTTCACAAGCACCATGGGGAGGGCAGGAGGGGGCTGTATTTGTTTTCTATGGCTGCCATAAGACATTACCCCAAATGTAGTGGCTTAAAACCAGTTGAATTCACTGTCTGCGGTTGGCAGTCTAAAGTGGGTCATCGGGGCTCCTGGAGGCTCGGGGGGAAAACCCATCTCCTTGCCTCTTCTAGCTTCTGGGGCCCACCTTAATTTGCAGCTGCTTCCTCCATCCCCAAAACCAGCAGCATAGAATCTTCTCTCCTCCCCGGTTGGTTTCCATCCTTCCATCTTTTCTATTTGAGCCTACTGCTTCCTTTTATAAGGATCCCTGTGCTTACATTGGGCCCATCCGGACAATCCAAGATAACCTCCCCATCTCAAAATCTGTAATCACATTGGCAAAGACCCCTTTGCCATGTAGGGTGACATAGTCCCCAGTTCTAGGGATCAGGACAGGGACATCTTTTGGCAGGCCGTTATTCAGGGAAGGGAGGAGGGGTGGGCAGAAGAGGTTGGTAGTATTGTCCCAAAGCATGGCCACCCCTCCTCCATCTCTGGCATTCTGGAACTTTCTACATGCACTGTGACCCAAGCCTCACTGCAGACCTCTTCTTCCAGCCCCACCTAAAAGGTGACTTCCTTGTTCTTCAAGGGCTGTCACATGACCATGTTTGTTTCTTACTCATTCCTGTCCCTCCCCCCCCCACCCCAATGGGGAATAGGGGCAGCTTCTGGAATCAAGCTCTTGTGCTAAGAAATTAACTCTTAACTCCTTGCCCAGCTGTATGCACCTGGAAGCCAAGGGCCAAGTCTTCAGCTCTTGTTTTGTACCCAAAATGCCTGGCCTGGCACCACCTGCCATCAGAGAGAAAAGGGAGGAAGAAAAACTGGGAGAGAGGGAGGGAGCTGCTTCTCTCAGCCCAGCGGGCCCCCTGCACAGTCCTGCACAAAGGCTCCCTCTCTCTTCCCTGAGGGCCTCTGCTCACCTGGGGCTCAGCTTGACTTCCCTCTCCCCTTGGGGGCCTGGAGTTTTCTAAGAGCCACCTGGGAGCAAAGACTCTGCGGGAGGACCGTGCCCTAGGTTCCATCTAGCTATCGTTGCCCTGTTTGCTCTCCAGCAGAACACTGGGGCCATCGCAAGGGCAACAGGGACACTTGGTATGAAGTCAGACCTCTTTCGGGGTCCTGCTGGGGGTGGAGGGGTGAGGAGGGCAAGGGGCGGTTTCTGGCATAGGGAAGGAGTTCAGATACTGTGTCTTGTTCAGGTACTTCCTCTCAGAGCCAGGGGGATGGACTGGATGACCTCTTGGGGTCACTACCAGGGGGTATGCGCTGGCACACCCATAACCACTGTGTCCCCACCCCTGCAAACCCGCCTGGGCCTCCTTCTCTGAAACCTCCAGACTTGAGACTTCCCTGGACAAATGGCCGTGGACTTTTTTTCCCCTCCTGATTTTAAAAATAGCACATACCTCTTATTATTAAAAAGAAAAAAAAATTGACAATTTCAGAAAAACAAAGCAGCTGCAAAGTTCGATACCCGTAATCCAGATATCCGGAAGGAACCATGGTTGACATTTTAGCTCTTTCCTTCCGATCTTACTCTGCGCATATATTTGCAATTCCTGTGAGAGGCTTCTTTCTAGAGTCTTCAGGGGAGGGGGTGCCTGGAGATTAACTGACTCCCTCCAGGTACCCCCAGTCGGGGGACGCTGTTCACGCCCCACCCTGCTTGATGTCTTTCTCCCTCTCCTCCCTTCCTGTTGCCCCGCTGACTGCTCATCTTTTCCTGCTCACCCCCTTCTGGGAATGGCCTCTCTTCCTGAAACAAGGAACTCTTGAATCCACTCCTGTGCCTCCCACATTCCATCCTCAGGCTCCGAATGACCGTGGCTTCTTCTCTACTGCCTCCAGAGGCTCCTACTCTAGAAGACAGTAGGTCTCTGCATGACGCACGCAGGGGATGAGGGAGGAACCCTGTTCTCCGGAGCGCAGGGATGGAGGGTAGGGGGTGGAGGGGTCCTTCTCCCAAACTGTAGCTGCTTCGCCCAACGACACGTCTACAATACAAGGTATCTTACTACCCCAAGACTAATTTCTTCCAGGAAAAAAGTCCCACAACCATACAAATAATATTTGACACACATAAGAAATTAATATTCTTCCTATTACTCTACTCGTAACTCTATTTCCTGTGAGCAAACACGCTGACCTTATTAGCCCAAATGAACATTTACCTCTTCTCTGTCAAGGTTAGATGACAAGATATCCTTCATTAACTTGACAAAAAAAGCATATTGCTTTAATTGCTTGGAAAGGAAATTGGGGGTGGGTATAGGGTGGTGGGGAGGGCGGGGGTGAAAAGTCTCTTTTCAGCCTATCACACACATATTTTTTTTAACATAGTTGAAATTATACAATTTTCTATCCTGCTTTTTTCACAATATGATAAACATCCTCCCAAGTTTTAAAAAATTCCCTAAAAACCCTGTCTTATATAAGCACCATTTTTTAAATGATTGTGTAACATCCCATTGTAGAACACAGCCCGGGATCTTTAGGGTTAGAAAGTCAACGTCCCAGGATTACTCTTGCTAAAGTAAATCCTTAAGAGCCCTAATAACTAGCTGGGGAATTGTTGGAGACTTTCGAAAGAAATCACTAATAGGGATCAGCTTACGTTAAATTGGAAATGTTGTTTTAGGATATCAAAGCTGTGTGCAGAAAGCATTGAGGCCAGACCTGCTGGAACCGTGTGAGCTGGGTCAAGAAACATATCCTAGGAGGAGCCAAGGTAAAGTATTAAAAAAAAAAAAAAATAAAAATAAAAGACAAAAAAACCAAACCAGATACAAAAGGCACCCTACCTGGGTGTTTGTGTCAGTAGCCATCAATCGGTCCCCAGGGAGTAGAAGCAATGACATTTCGTCTTGGACACAGGCAGACAGCTGTATTCCTGGATGGGAATGAACAGAACAGCAGGGCAGCAAATGCCTAATTTTGAGCTCTGACCAGCGACCGGGTAGCTCTCAGTTCTCAATCCTGATTGAACATTAAGGGAAAACACAAAGGAAATGTCCAGGACTTAACTCATAATGATTAAAGAAAAAAAATCAGATTTTATTTTATTTTAGTCCGTGGAAAGCTCTCTGTTCGGCTTGCACACTTGAGATACTCCAGAAAGCCTCTCTGAAGGCGGGCGGTGGACTCCATGACCTCCAGTAGGTGGCGCATCTACCTCCACCAAGACTTGGCAGGAAATGCTGGGAGAGCAACAATTTTACAGAGCCTTTTGTGCCCAGGTGTTTTAATTTTGCAAACCCTATTTTCAGGTCTCATCATTAGGGAGACTTGGTTAGTAGGACCGGAATTGGGGGGATGACAAGGAATTCAGCTTCTGACCGCCTTAGGGTCTTCTCAGACATTTCCAGCAGTCCTGAATTTTGTCCAGATATCTGCAGGGGACCTTCCAGGAAAGCAGTGGGCTGCTCACTGCCCCATTAGGACTTCTCTATGGCCTTCCCCGAGGGCCCAGTCCCAGCAGACGCAGCCCAGAACTGGGTGGAAAGCTGTGGAAGAGGAAGCTGTGTTCTATCACAAGCAGCTTCCGGCAGCAAGCCCTGAAATGGTCCCTCTCCACCTAAGCCATGTCCCCTGCCTGCAGTCAGATGTCCCATCAGCTGGTAGGAACCATCCGCACTACCTCCTAATGCTGTCCTGGATCCATTTCTCTTCCTCCCCAACACCAGCTCCCCGATGCGGGAACCATCTGCTCCCTGGTCTACTGACCTCTGATCTTTCTGCCTTCCAGTCTGTTCCACAGGCCACAGCCAACGTGATCTTCGTCGTCTGAGAACTTCGGTTTCCAAGAGGGTGTCAAGTTGGCAATGCCCCTTTCTTTTACTGGCAACCATCTAAATCCATAAAGGAGTTGAGAAATAAAAGCACAAACTCCATTTTTGTAAAAGTAAAACCTAAGACACAAAATGGGTGGAAGAGTTGACCCAGAACAATGGCTCTTCCACAGAGGTGCTCCTAGGAGGAAGTGGTGTGGGGGCACCGGGCTGTAGAGTCTCAAGGACAGCTTGCAAAACATTCATCTAGAAGGTCAGGGGCACACCTGGGGGAGCAATGGAGAAAGCCTTCATTTGCAAGAGCAGGAAGCGGGTGCACACGCTGGTGGTGTCGGTTCCGCTGGGCCGGGGCTAACCGTATTTGTAAGAAGTAGTCTGTCTCTGTGGCAAGAGGGGAGGAGAGACTTGGCCCTGGGAAGAGCCTCACCGTTGGTGAAGAGAATGCAAAGCTAAGAGCCCTTATATTGACCCCGGTCATCAGGAAAATTGAGCCCACCTGGAAGACAACCTTGGCCGCTCTCCAGCAGGAGGCCCGAGGGAAGGAAAAGAAAAAATCACCGACTTCATTCTTAAAGTCTAAAATCGGAAGGAGTAAAAGGGACGATAAATTCTGCTGAAAACTCAGCGAGACACAGGAAGAGGAGAAAGGGTCCGCAAATTACACAGAAATAAAGGGTCAGCGGGGAAACGAGACGTGAAGGAAGAAGACAAACTGTTTGTAGGCGCAGTCAATCCTTCTGAAGGGCACCCAGGAGACTGATCATGTGCTTTGCCCTGAGGGAGGAGATGGGTGGGTGGGAGGAGGGCCGAGCTGGAAGGGAGAGTTTTCCCTTCACTCTCTTTTAAAATGTTGACTTGCATGAACATATTAGTTCTTCAGAAAGCATTCTAATCGGGCAAACCCCACAAGCCCTCAGCACGCAGGCACATTCACCAATCTGATTATGGTATTTACTCTTCTCCCTCAAAACCCTTGAAAGGCTCTCCTTTGCCGGTAGGATAAAGAGTGCACATCTCCAGATGGCTTAGTAGCGGGGCGATCATAGAATTTATTGCCCCACAGGGCAGTTTTGAGGTTGACAGGGAGTGCTACGTGTGTAACCCGAGGCCAAGGTCACCTACCTATGTGGCGGTCATGACCTGACCCTTGCTGCCCTCTCCCGCCTCACCCCTCAGCTCCCGCAAGCCCCGGGCAGGAGGGGGGATCCCTAAGCCTAGCCACGCTCCAGACCTCTCCACACAGGCTGCCCTGTATTCTCCCTCCTTCCCCCCTCTCCCCCCATTCTCTCTCCTTCCCACGCAGCCCCCCCCGCCCCATCTTATTCTGCCCAACGCCCTTTGGGTCTGAATGTACCTCTCAACACTCACACATTTTACCACTTCTAAAAACGCATATTTCCCCCTCTACCTGTGCACATCTGAAATTAGCATAGGTCTTACCACCATTTCATCAGCAGCGTTTTTCCCGGAGGACCGTAAATTAATGGCACATCTTACAACAGAAGGCATCTTAGATTTGATGTCACATGTTATCACTGTGGACTGTAACCGACTAGTTCCATGGCTAGCTTCCCACTAACTGGGACATCTTTGAGGGCAGTCCCGTGGGTGATTTTTCACTGAATCCCCAGTTGCACTTACTGGGAAACAGTAGCGACACAGTAAATAAATTCAGCAATGAGCCAGAAATTTTCAGAAAAAAAAAAAATTGGGTAGGGATAGGGGATTTTCTCTAGAAAACTTTTGGAAATTTATTCCCCCTGAACATTTCTGGTTTTCTTGGGGTCTTCAGATCTCCAAATACCCAAACTTGGTGATGGAATGAAGAAAATCAAGTTCCATATACAATACATCTTTATGTTTCTAACAGCAGGACTTTAGATCTATACAGGAAAGTGAAATAAAAGTGAAAATATGTATATATTTCTATTTTCTTTCAGAGTTTCCACCTTATCCTTGCCTTGGTTCACAAGGTAGAAGTGACAAAGTGCAGAAGAACATATTCTTTCATTCAACAAACATCCATGGAGTCCCCATGATGATTTGCCTGCACTTTGTTCTCAACTGAAAACACCACAGCAAATAAGACAAAGTCCCCTCCCTGTCAGAGCTTACAATCTAGTGATGGATGTGAAACAGTAACATACACACAAATAAAAATATAACACATCAGAAGTGGTGGTTATAATGACGATAATGTGAGCATACAGCATTTTGCTACATTTGGGGGTCCCCAAGCTTATCTGATCATAATGAGCACCAGGAAGCTCATTAAAAACAGAGTCATGGGCCCATAGCCAGGCCCACTGATTTGAGATCCCCAGGGGAGAGACCTGGCAAAATTATTTGAAGGAATGCTCTGGTTGCTTCTTGTGATTACTGGATGCCTAGGCTGTATCGGAGGTTTTGAACTTGGGCTGCAAGATAAAATCACATAGAGAGCTTCAGAGTATATGACACCCAGTCCCTCCCCTAAAGATTGTGATTTAATCTCTCTGGGTGAGTTCTGACTTGTTTATTTATTTAAAAACTCACCTGGGGATGCTAGTGAGCTGCAGGGTTGAGAACCGAGGGCCACGGGGTCTTGGGGATGGTTGGAGATTAGAACCAGGAACTCGCTGCGCTCGGGCTATCCGCTGCCCACGCTGCCTAGGAGGGAAACATCAGGCTCCTCCACGCAGCTGCCCGCCTGTGTCCAAGGCTAAATGTCTTCAGATCTATACCCAGAGGCAGACTGATGGCCAACTGAAGTCCTGGGCCTTTTGCATCTGCTTTTATCCTTTTGCTTTGGCTCCTCCTTGGCTCTGCTTCCTGTACAGAGCCAAGTCCGAGAGGTGACCCCTACTGTAACATTTCAGCCATGCCTGGCCCCAAGACCTTCCGTGCACAGCTGTGACTACCTGGAGGCCACTTCCGCTCACCAAGCACAGACTGCTCCCCATTAGCGATTTCGTTGGTAAGTCCCCCAGTGTATCCTTTCCATTAGTAACTTCATTTTGAAATCCCATCAAGTCTACCAGGTGCTATGCTTGGAACCCAACAGGCAAACACCTTCACAGCTCTCTCGAAAGAAAGAAAGAAAGAAAGAAAGAAAGAAAGAAAGAAAGAAAGAA
>NW_027397087.1:33522904-33600629 GCF_003265705.2 Callorhinus ursinus | reverse complement strand
AAAGAAAGAAAGAAAGAAAGAAAGAAAGAAAGAAAGAAAGAAAGAAAAAGAAAATGATTTCCTTTTTTAGCTCACAATTTCCAAAATCATTACATCCCTACACTTGGCCTCTGAGGGGAATTGAAGAGGGAGAGGAGAAGATCGGGGTCCCGGGACATCCAGGCGAGAGGCCCCTGGCTATTCTCTTTTCCTATGACTAGCCTCTGCGGTTAGTCCTGCTCTGACACGAAATGGAAGGGCAGACCCCACCTGGCCTTGGTTGGAGCTGGGTGACATCCGGGAGCCTCAGGGACTCCATCTGTGCGCGCTGCCGTAAGAATCGGGGGTGCCTGTAATGGAGGCAGCGGGCACTGCCCACTGCACGTAGTAGGCAGTTATGACTGTTACTCCCTCCCTCCGCCTTCTGGTATTTTTCTTCTAGAGAACTGATTGTGTCAGGACTTTTTTATGTCATTGCTCAATGAGCTGGAAACGGCAGCCCCGCTGATTAGAATGCTGGTTCGCAGGGAACAAGTCGGAGTGTTGACATTTGCAGAAAGCTTTCTTGCTAAACTTTAAACACTTTGCAGATCTAATCCTGCTGCCTGTTAGTGATATTCCTATGGCTATGATGGGCATGCCGAGTTCAATCAGACACCCAGGGAAAGGGGAGGATAATTGGTTTCCTTTAGGGTTGCAGCCGAGTTAGGTGGACACCACATCCTTTTTCGCATGAAGGAAGCTAACTTGTATTGAGCGTTACCTGTATGGCACGTAGGAGGAACTCAATACATGTTGACAAGCTGAATGTGAAGGAATGATTAATTAATTGCATAGGCCAGGATGAACTGTGCATTTTTATCGGGTACTATTTATTTTGCTATGCACAAATGGCCAATTTCCAATATTGATGCGTTTGTTGGAGCACAAAATGGCCACCTGCTCACTCTGTTCTCGTATGGCCTTCTCTTGGGGCATGTTGGAGAGAGAACGTTCTCCGGCGTCTCTTCTTAGAAGGACACTAGTCCTATTGGATCAGGGCCCCACCCTATGGTCTCATTTTACCTTATCACTCTTTATTCCAAATAGAGCCACACGGTTAGGGCTTCAACATATGAATTGGTGGGGGGCCAGGGGAGGGCACGCACACATGCAGACCACAGCGTGAGCCTCCAGGGCAGTAAGTCCTGCAAGTGAGAAACCCTGGAGACCCCTAACACAGACTGGCAAGGAAGCTGGGGCAGGGGCAGATGGGGTGAGGCTGCTGGAGGACTGGAAATGTGGGCTGGCTGGGAAAGTGGTGTGCAAGTTAGTTAGGTAGAGAGGGCAGGCGAGCCTGCCCGGCACTGGGAACTTCTCCGGAAAGGCCTGGAGACAGGGGTGAGCTGAGCCTCAGAGGAACTGGAAACTGGCTGGGGGTGGCGTGCTGGTGCAGGGAACTGGGAAGAGGCAAGGCGGAGAGAAGTAATGGAGACCCCAACAGGTCTTGTGCCACTTGCAGGGTCGTCCGGTGCCCAAGCTAGTGTGCTGGGAGGCCGGGGGCAAAACATGTCGTTGCCCTGGAAATAATCTGATGGGGAAAAAAAATCAGCTCTTTGTAAACTGTTATTTGTGTATTGCTTTTCCCTTTCAATTTCAGAGATGGAGGTAGTGGCCTCCTTCTGTGGGGCTTTGTCATGTTTCGGGCCTCTACAGGCTTCATGGGGCTCTGATGGTGAGTTCCCGAAGGCCAACAGGAGCTATGGAAGCGTTTACCCACACAGGGGAGGGGTAGTAAAAAAAGAGTCCAGCTTTCTCTTTGTTTCATCTCAGGGGCGCAAGGAAGTGGGTTCAGTGAGGCTGCCGGAATGGGGGGCCCAGCCTGCAGGGAGGGAGATGGAGGAGGAATAACGGGGTTTGTCTGACGATCCCAGGTGTCCCAGTCCCCTTCTCCTGCAGAGGCCTAGGGAGGCTGGGGGGGGGGGGGCGTTGGACAAGGGCGGTGACCAAGAGGCCAGATCCCAGGGCCGGAAGCCGGCTTCCTCGGTTTCCTCGCTGGCTGCAGTCACTACCTTGTAGGGGTGCAAACCGTCTCGGGCCTCTCTGTGCCCCCTCCTCCCGTATCTGGTTTGTGCCCAAGGCCCCGACTGATTCTTCCCTAGGCCTTTATGCAGAAACTTCGTGGACTTCCCAAGCCTGGGGATTCCGGGCAGCCGCTGTCCCCGCAGGGCACGGAACAGAGCACCCAAGGGAGCGAGAGTACCCCATGCCCCTCCCTGCTGCAGGCTCACCAGCGCACCCCCTTCCCCCTTCTCCCCCAATGTCCCTCGGCCACTCTGCCTGGTCTGTGCCCTGCCCCTTTGGGTGTAGACACCCTCCCCACCCCTCTCCCCCTCCGTAGCTCAAACTCCACAAGGGGAGCGCAAGGGTCCAGGGGAAAGGAGGGATCAAATCAGGCAGTTCCCATTCTCTTGCTCCTCAGCAGACCGCCCTGAGCCCTAGGGCTGGCAGCCTCACCCAGCAAGTGCAAGGCCACGGAGATGCTTCCCTGCTTTTTTGAGCCAGGTCCTGTAGGGGAGACCCAGTGAGCTGTGAAATGCCTCTCCCTCTCCTCTGTCTGCTTCCTTCCAAGTCCTCCGTCTGGCTGCCTCCCTTTCTCTTTTCATGATTTTCCTTGTTCCATCACACAGGGAATACACAAGCTCATTCTCATGGAAGACGTTGGAACAATACATGCTTGAGATCACAAAGCAAAATGTCAATATCAGAGCATACCTCCATCCCTGCCCCGCCCCCCCAATTTCCCTTGCCTCCTCCCAGGTGGAATCACAGCCAGAGTCTGGGCTACACCATCTCATCCGTGTTCCTCAGGGAAGTTCCTGCATTCACACATACATGAATACACACGTCTGAGCATACACAAATACGGCTTTGTTACATCTATGCCTATGTGTGCACGTACATATCATTTTTGTTTTTGTTTTTTTAAGATTTTATTTATTTGAGAAAGAAAGAGAGTGAGTGAGAGAGAGCATGAGCAGGGGGAGGAGGGAGAGGGAGAAGCAGACTCCCTTCCAAGCAGCGAGCCCGATGTGGACCTCGATGCCAGGACCCTGGGACCATGACCCGAGCCAAAGGCAGACGCTTAACCGACTGAGCCACCCAGGCGCCCCAGGTTCTGCTTTTTTCTTAATATAATTGGGGTCATACCATAAGTGTTCTGCAAATTGCTGTCCTCATGTAATGTGTCTGGGGGAGCTGTCAATCATGGAACACACCAGTCTACATGGAGCCCTATCTCATCCCAACAGCTGCCTGTTCCAATCTGCGGATTTCTCTTGGTTTTTTAACCTCTCATTATTGACATCCGTGGTGTTTCTAACTTTTATTTTGCTATTACAAACAAGGACGTGATGACTATTATATTAGTTATCTATTGCTGCCTGGCACATTACCCCAAAACTCGGTGGCTTAAAACCATACTAAATATTTATTATCACTCCCAGTTTTTGCCAGTCAGGAAGCTGGGAGCTGCTTGGCTGGGTGGCTTCTGGCTCAGCATTTTTCACGAGGCTGCAGTGAATGGGTGTTGACTGGGGCGGGAGGGGACACTCATTCACAGGGCTGGCAAATGGGTGTTGGCCGTTGGAGGTGAGCCTCAGTTTCTCCCCCGTGTGGGCCTCTCCACAAGGCTGACTGGGTGTCCTCACCACACGGTGGCTGGTTTCCCCAGCGGCAGTTATTCAGGAGGGAACCAAGCAGAAGGAGCCATGCCTTCTTACAACCTAAGCTCACAAGTCACACGTTGTCACTTGGGCCACGTTCTGTTCCTCAGAAACAGGTCACTAAGTCCAGCAGTTCTAGAGGGAGGAGTGCAAAGGATTTGTGAACATATCTTGAAACCATCAGTACTGCCCTTATACATAATCTTTGCACATTTATGTGAATGTATCCTTAGACCAGATTTCTAGAACTGGAATTACAGGATCAAGCGGTGTATGCACTTTTAATTTTGATCATTCCTGTTTGTGCCAGAAACTGTTCATCGTCCCCTACTATCCATTGTCTGTCTTCTCCTGCTTCACCAGACCTCCTGGGTTTGAGCTGGCTCGGCTCGGGAATGTACTTCCCAGCATCCCTTGCAGCTATGTGGAGCCATATCACTAAGTGCTGGACAATGACAGGTATCGTGTGAAACTGGGTCATGCCCTTACAGGAGGCTGTTGGCCTACTTCCTTCCCTGTGGAGAGAGTGGGGTGATACATGGAAAGACCCCGTCCCTGGGCCCCCTCAGGGAGCCACCCTTCTTCCCAGGACTTCCTACCAGCTTAGACTTCCGGATGAGAGAGAAATGGAGTTAGACTACCTGCATTCAAGTCCCATCTCTGCCACTTGACTCTGTTGACATGTCCATCCTGAGCTGTTGGCAACCCCGTGAGAACCTGCTGTGTCCGGAGCGCACCTCTGGGGGGCTGAGAGGGACAGCAGGCCAGGCTGGGCTACAGCCCTCCCCTGGAGAGCGGGGACAACTCCCAGGGCCACTGCCAAGACGGGATGAAGGCACCCGTGTATCGGATTGTGCCCACAGCACCTGGACGCCCCAGAGCCCCAGGTCGGACAGCTGGGATAACTAAAAAAAAGCCACAAAAGAAAATTTCCAGAACCACCACCGCCCCCCCATTTCCTCTCCAGTGACTTCCACAGACTTTAATACCCATCTCCCCAGAAAAAAATACCCTGCTTGTGTAAAAGATCTTCTAAATTCTTTCTCACTGAAGTCAAATTGGTGTCATTTTGTGCCCTTCTGCTGTCACATGGACACTTTGGTGGGGGCCATACTGTGTTTGCCTAGACCACGGGAATGAAAAGTCTGTGAAATTTCAGGTACCAGCGACGCTAAGTGGGGGCACTGGGGCCACTTGGAGGTGCCTCGCTGATGCTGTCGAAATCATCATTTTTAGGGAGCGGGCCCCCGACCTCCTCTCTGCTCCCCCCCTTATGTCTCCTCCCCTCACTTCTCTCCCTCCCGCTCCCTCTACGTCTTCTCCTGGCCTAAATGGCCCTCTGAGTCCCTGATGATTCGATGTGATTACATTTCCATAGGCAGGTGTGTGTCTTGTTTAGTCACTTTAAAAATAAATCACAAAAATAAATAAATAAATAAATAAAAATTAACAAATGAACCACTTGGCCCCACAGTAGTCGACGCATCCATCTGTTGCTCTCCTCTGCTTTCCAGGAACGGATTGTTCAAAGTGCATATGACTGCTGGGTAAGGTGAGCGGGGAAGGATGAGGTGGGGCGGGCTGAGTCCTTCCGCTCGCCCTCCGTCTTCCTGCCCAATCAGACAGGGGCCGTGCCCACAATGATGCCCATCACGCAGCACATGCTGCGTTCTTGGGGCCGGTGACAGTGAGCTGCGTGAGAAATCAGGCTTGGGGAGGCGAGGCGAGGCTCGAATTTACTGACACCTGCTTTGTGCCAGGCCCTGTGCTTTCTTTTGTGTCTGTTCTCTTCTATGGGGGGATCGGGATCCTGGTGGTGGGACCCTGGGCAATTTCGCCTTTCAGGGCCTCTCTTGTTCAGACTAGAAACATTACCTCATTCTCTAGTGACTCCTTTCACTATGATGGAAGAGTCTGGGGGTTAGACAGACCTAGCTCACCACTGTGGGCAGATTGCTTAGCCTGTTTTCTCATCTCCAAAATGGGGATGGAAATCGGGATCGAACGAGATAATATATTTAAGACACCTTATAAATAGGCAGCTAAAAAAGGATGGTGTTTAATCTCTCCTTCATAACACACATAACATACTTCAGCATCTTCGAGATTTGATTATTTTTACAGGATGGGGTTGGCAGTGTTTCAGGATGTGTGTGTGTGTGTGTGTGTGTGTGTGTGTGTGTGTGTGTCTTGATGAAAACAAGGAAGAACTGAGTCTTTGTGGAAATCTTGGCACTTTAGAAAACCAGACCCCTGGGCGCCTGGGTGGCTCAGTTGGTTAAGCAACTGCCTTCAGCTCAGGTCATGATCCTGGAGTCCCGGGATCGAGTCCCGCATCGGGCTCCCTGCTCAGCAGGGAGTCTGCTTCTCCCTCTGACCCTCCCCCCTCTCATGTGCTCTCTCTCTCTCATTCTCTCTGTCTCAAATAAATAAATAAAATCTTAAAAAAAAAAAAAAGAAAGAAAACCAGACCCCTGACTCTATAAAATACTCCTGGGCATTCAGTCAGGGGGTGGTGGGTATCAGAGATGTCCCCCCATGAACTGGTCCTACGGTCTCACTCTGTGTGACCTCCTTCCATATCTGATCTGGGCTGGTCTGTGATTTGCTTTAACCCGTAAAATGTGGTGGGCACTGAGGCAGTTCTGGGCCTAAGGCTTAAGAAGCCCTAGAAACTAACAATTTTGTGCTTTTGGGGGATGTGGAGCCAATATGTAAGAAATTTGGTCTCTCTGTGCTGGAGAGAGCATATTGAGAGAACACGTGGAAAAGAAGAAACTCTTAGAATATGTGGAGAGAGAGAGAGAGAGAGAGAGAGAGAGAGAAGGTCAACGATCCCTGTGTCCCCCAGAGCCCAGCCTTCCAGCCATGCCTGTAAGGCACCGGCCACGTGAGTGACCCATCCTGGACGCTCCAGCCCAGTCCAACCCCACATGGCTGCGGTCCCAGGCGATACCATGTACAACGGAAGAACTGCCCAGCGGATCCCAATCACCCTCCAGTCTCATGAGAGATAATCACATGGTTGTCTTCAGCCATTAAATTTTGTGTATTATACAGCAATAGATAATTGAAACAGCGGGATTTTTAAGTCTTCGCTATGTGCCAAACCACGGACGCTCATTATGAGAGATATGCAGGCACTGCCCTTGGGAGCTTAGTATGGGCAAGGAGGTTGCACACGGGCAAGCATGAAGATTCGAGACATTTATTAATCCACACTCAAGTGCGTGCTTAGCAGCGTGAGGCACAGACTGTGGATGATGGGGTTGGGAGCATAAAGCAGAAATACTTCCTAGAGAAAAGGAGTTTTGAGTTGGATTTTGAAGGAAAGAGCAGATGACATTAGGTGACGTTTCAGAGAATGGGGGGTAAGACGTTGATAGCAGCATGGCAAGAAAATTGGGAGCACGGGAGAGGGAGCTGAGAAACCTACAATCTGGTATTAGTTGGATATAAAAATAGGGAGGCTGAAAGGGGTCTTGCCAAGTTAGGTTCCAGGCCTGTAGTGGGAACCTGAGAAAAGCTGGTCCCCTCCCCTCCATGTTTGGTGGGGTTTTGACCTCTCCTACCTGGGAAGACCTGGGTCACGGGTGCCTCCTCAGCTCTGGGAATCAGGGCCAGAAGGTGATGGCTAACACCGAGAAACATTAACTCATCAACAGTGAGCCATCCTGCCCTTCCCTTGGGGAACAAGGGGGGCGCAAGCGCAAGTTGTAGGGAGAGGGGCGGGTGGTCCCTGCTTTAAGCCCAGAAAGGCCGAGAGGGTCAGGGCCCAGGTGGCTTCTCACAGCATCTCTTTTCAAATTTCAGGGTGGCACCTGAATTTGTGGGTCCACCCACCTTCCTCCATTTATAATTTTGGCCTACACTGTTACGAATTTTTGTAGGTATGGAGTGAATCGGTTAGGAATCTGATTGTAAGGAACCCATCGCCCAACTAACAGTGCCCTAAGGGGTAAAGACATTCCCTCGATCCACAAAAAACTACTGAGAGCTGACCACGCACCAGGCACTGTTCTAGGAGCTGTGGTGAGACCTGAGAAAAGCGAACTTCCTATCCTGGAGAAGAAGCAGCTTAGGTGAGGGCAAGGACTTGACATTGCCTTGGATACCGGGGTTCCGTGCCTTTCTCCTCCAATCACTCCAGGTATTGGCTTCTGCCTCATGGTCAGCGGATGGCTCCAGTTGTCCAGGAATCTCACTCAGTCAAGACGGGAAGCAGGAGACGGAGGTGGCACCAGACTTTGCTGTTCCTTTTCCCAGAAGAACAAAAGCTTTCCCGGAACCCCCGGCAGATTCTTGCTTACTGTCATCCCTGGGGAGCCCTGGTGTCCTCGTGTGCCTCAGAATTTTCATGACTCGTTAATCTGGTCGGGATTTATCACCTGGAGTTGCCCAGAATAAAGTCAGGGTTTAGTTTGCAAAGAAAAAGGGAGAAGAACATTGGGGTCAGGTGTCTTGTTCCCTCACTGTTCGTGGGGTGGGTGGACACCCACTAAGGTAAACACTCCCTGGGCAAGGGTACTATTTCCAATCTTCAGTATAGAGAAACAATTTAAAAATGATGTT
This sequence comes from Callorhinus ursinus, assembly GCF_003265705.2. NCBI lineage: Eukaryota > Metazoa > Chordata > Mammalia > Carnivora > Otariidae > Callorhinus > Callorhinus ursinus. The sequence goes on along the minus strand of NW_027397087.1, from coordinate 33,592,374 downwards.
AGATACAATCCGAGGTCAAGCAAAAAGCCTTTATGTATTTACTACTGTTTACCAAGCTCTTTTCCAAGGGCTCTGTAGGGCACGTGAAGGGGGACGAAAGGCTCCAGCCTCAGGGACCGTTCAGACCAGCTGGAGGTGACACACACAGGCACATGGAACAGCCTCCCCCGTGAGAGAATGAGGAGGCTCTGGTGGGATCTGAATGCACAGACCTGAGGGAACAGAGGTTCGAGTACAGGCGATCCCTGCGTGAGACACCCTCACGGCCTTCCCTGCCCACGCCCCTCCCAGAGACCACAGCCTGCTCACAGCTCCCGAAGGGGTAGTCCCGGGACGTCTGGGCCCATCCCCACCCCAGCCACGGCTGATGGCACCAGACATGGGCCCCGAGCCAAAGGCAGACAATGGCTGGCGGCCAGGACGCGAGCCCAGCCACTCAGAAACTCTCTCTCAAGGATCTGGGGTGTCAGTGGCCCGGAGATTACGGCCCCCTGCGCGAAGGGGTCTCCATACCAGAAGGGGCCGGGCGCAGGGACCTGCCGGCAGAGGCCACTCGGGTCCTTGAGAAGCGAAGGGCAGCCTCACTGCTGGCTTGGGTCCATCCCCTCCCGGGATTGGAGCTTGCCTGTGCCATCCTGACCATCAACTTTCCTTTTGCTAGGGCTGGCTTGAGTGGCCTTTGTGTCTTGGCTTGAATGGTTTTGGTGTGGGAAGTCTTTGCCCTCACCCCTCACCCCTCACCCCTTCATCGCCTCTTCAGTGCTGCCCAATCCATCCTCCCCGCCTCCGCCTTGGTCCGGGTCCTCTTCCCCCACCTGGGCTCCCTGCATTCGCTCTCCCGCCTCCATTTCATTTACAAATGTGGACGCTGATCTTTCTTATGGCCCTGTCATGCCCTTGCTTTAAATCTTGGAGTGGCTCCTCAGGGCTCCGCTTCCAGGCCCGGTTCCATCGCTGCTCTCCTTCCCCCTCCCCCCCCCCCGCCCCCCCCAACCTCCACCACGCAGAGATACACAGTCCCACCTCCGAGCCTCCGCGCATGCTCGGACTTGTACCCTGAAGAGCCGCTTGCCTCCACCCCTGCTTCCCACTCCCCCTTCAAGACCAAGGCCAGGGGTCATTTCACCCTACCCTGACCTCGGCCCCCTCCTCCTTTGGCCATCAGAGCACTTTATGAGGCTCTCCGCAGGCATCTGCTTCATAGTACTGGCACCACACGCGCTGTCCTCCTGCCTGCCCCTGTACCGGGCACAAGGCCCGCATTCAGCAAACGCTTGTCAAGTGAATGAATGAATGAATGAATGGAGCGATTTTCAAATGGTGGACTAGCAGGCCTCCGCTGATTCGATAGGGTTTTGTTGGCGGAGTAGGGCGGGAAGAGGGGGCTTTCCTTCCTGGGAGATTAGCCTCAGTCCAGCCCGGGTGGGGGGCCAGGTTCTTTTTGAGACCCTCCGACCTCCTAAAGCCCACCGCATCTCCCTGCTCCCCTGGGGACATGGGGCCAGGCTATTTGAAACTGGCCCTCTTGTCCTCAGCACTGAATTGAAACCCCCGAGAGAATTTTGCTGTTTTTCTTCTTCTGGAGAAGAAGAGCACAAAGCTAAAGAGCAGGGGCTGCGAAGTGTGGCTCAGATTTGATAAACAGGCAGGAAATTTCAGAAGCAATCCGGGGAGAAAAGAACATACATTACTCCCGGAATTCACAATGCAGCGCTAATGAGCTGGAGGAGCCATGATTTGATCTGGTCCTGCCTCCTACCGCCCAGGACGAGTGGGTTTGGGATGGGAAGCAGGAGGGGCACTGCAGCAGTAGCCACACGGCCTGACCCAGGCTTCCCCCCGAGGTGGGGGAGGGCGGTGGTGTTTGCTGTCCCCCGGGGCGCCTGGTGGTCCTCCGTGGGACAGGAGGGTGCTTACTAGGCCTCCAGATATGGCTGGTCATGAAGGACCTAAAGACAAGGGACAACAGGTGTCTCCTGACGGCAGGGGCGGAACCTGGAAGAGGGTCCTCACCAGAACCCAACCAAGCTGGCACCTTGATCTTGGACCCCCCAGCCTCCAGAACTGAGAGCAATACATTGTGTTGTTTATAAGCCACCCAGTCTATGCTGTTTTGTCATAGCGGCCCAAAAAGAGTAAGACAGAAATAACCAACATTTATTGAAATGTAACTACATGCATGGCACTGTTTTAAGCACCTCGCACACATTAACTCCTTGAATCCTTACCATTGTCCTATCTAATAGGTTCCATTATTATTTTGTCCCCATTTTACAGATGAGTAAACTGAGAGCAGAGACCTTGACCCTTCTGTCCATTGTTGAACTCCAGCACCCAGAATGGTAGGAATTCAACAAGCTCGTCTGCTTCACAGCACCAAAATGCCCTCTGATGTGGAGCCTGGGGGCCAACGACCTCCCCTGGGACACGGACTGAGGCTCTCATGCCCCTCCCCACCACCCTCCCTTCACCCACGATTATTTTCCAAGGCCAGCGATTTGCAACAGTTTCTCATAGAGAGAAATCAGATTTAGGTTTTGCCTCCAAGTAGATTATAATGACAATCTAATAAGCAGGGATAACCTATGGGTAAAAATTATGGCAAAGTAGTAAGTAGTAGTAAGTAAGAATCACGAAGAGAAGCAAACAATGTGCTGTAATAATTTTCTCATTCATTCATTCACTCCCTCAAGGAGCGTTCATTGGGCTCAGCCCTGGGATGCAGGGATGAGAGTGACTCAGGCTCCCCTTCTGGGGGGAGGAGGCAGTGACTGCCCCGTCCAGGGTAGCAGAGGCCTGGGTCATGCCGCTGAGGAGAGCAGGCTCCTAGCCAGAGGCTTGTGCCCCCCACCCCCACCCATCTCTCTCCTCTCTGCCCTGCGGGTGCTTCCACCAGAGCTGGCCTGGCCCGGAGTGCAGCCTTCAGGGCTCTGGCCTCTGCCGAGAAAAGCAGGTCGGTGGACCTTGTCCCGGACCTTTGGGTTGGCTGACCCCCTTCAGCGCCCCTCTGGCCTCCCTCCCTCCCTCCCCCTGTGATGGCTGGCAGAGGACCCCAGGCACCTGCTCACTCACGCAGAGCCAGCTGCAGACAGCACGGCCACTCCCCCCACTGACCGGGCGATTGACGGGGCTCCTTTGAATAATAACTTGGCAAAATCACTCTCTCTTTTTTTTTTGCTCTCCCCATTTCTGATTCATTTGCTCTTTCTAAGTCATCCATCTCTTTCGAGTTACAGGAAGAGAGAGGAAGAGGAGAATGAGGTGTCACAGGTGCAAGGGACCTCAAGCCCCACCGCCGAGTCTCACAGCGGGGCTGGAGACGTGAGCGCCTCTGCCTCTCAGACGTGTCTATTACACCTGACCTCCCCCCTCCACGACCCCGTGGGAGAAAAGCCAGCGTGGCTGGTGGGGGAGGTGGGGGACGCAGGAGCCTTTCTGAAGGCAGCCGCCTGCTCTACTCACAGGAGAGGTCCTGACTGCCTGCAGGGATATTCGGGTTTTCCCACCCTCGATGGGGAGCAGCAATGCCGGTAGGGAAAGGAAGGAGAGATGGGGGCTCCAGGGGGTCCTGTCAGCTTACCAACGCCTTTGCTGATCACCTGCTACGTACCAGGGGCCGAGAGACAGACAGACAGAGTCTGTTCCTGCCCTCAAGGGGTCCCCAGGCTAGTAAATAGGTAAGTACCTGCGGAAGATGCCCGAGCAGAAGTCGGTCCCGAGCCATCATATGGAGGAGGCTGTTTATTCTGTGACGAGAGGGACCAGGCAAGGCCATCTTCACAGATGGGCTGGGGATGAAATGTTCTGAAACCTCAACCTGAAGGTGAGGAAGAGTGCTCCACATGTCAGGCACCATGGAGGCCAGGGCTTGAAGATGCTCTGTCTGGGAGGAGCTCTGTTACCTGGTATTTTTAGAGCACAGAGAGGGAGATGGGCATTGGCAAGACGCAAGAAGTCGGGAAGGGCCAGTAATAACGTGGTTGCAGATCGTAACTGAGTGCTTAGCTTATGGGGGAGGTCTGTGTGCCCGTCTCAGGGCTTGGATGATAGCAAAGGGACAGTTATCCAACAGGAAGATGTGTGATTAGATCTGCAACAGTTGCGGGGGGGGGGGTTGGCTGGGAGAGGCTGGAGGCAGGGAGACCAGCCAGGAGGCTACTGCAGGAGTCCAGGCGAAAGGCAGTTGAAGGACTGAACCTGGGCAGGGCCAAGGAGGAGGGAATGGATGTGAGAAACGCATAGGATGTCATGTTGACAGAGCTTGGTGATTGGCTGGGGGAGGAAGACGGGGAAGATAGAAGAGTCGATGCTGCCTCCCGGTGCCACCAGCTGAAACAGGGACCACAGGGGCAGAAACATTCATGACACACGGCCAAGCCCCTGCCAGGTGGTAGCGTTATTCCAGTCCCAGAGACACAGAGACAAATAATTCATTTCTCTTGAATGCTCTTCAGGGGCGTTTAAAGACAAGCTTGATTTATATATGAAAACTCGTATCCCACCACATTTGGGTGCATCTCAGAACTTCTTTACCAAAAAAATGTGCCCTTTTCACGCCTGGCCCCTAGAAACTCACTACCTATTTTTCTTTTTTTGTTTTCTCCAGCAAGCTACCCTCACCCAGCTGGGCTGATTCAAAATGGCCCCGTTTGTCCGTGGGCAGGAGCCTTTTGGGGCCATTGTCATGGGGCTCTGGTTGGGAGGCTGGAAGCTGCCTGCGGAGTCAACTCTCCTTCCAGCCATCTCCGCCATTGAGCTTGAGTATTTCTCCCCCTGGGATGGATTTCCCCATAAAATAAATGTCTTGTCTGAATTAATCTTCTTTTTTAAAAGGAGAGAGTCATCATATTGTAAAGACAGATCATAAAAAGATGCATCAATCTGTCGGGAAGGCTGGTTACGATGAGTGTTTGTTTAGCAGAAATAGTGCCCCCCTCCCGTGCACCTCCTCCCGGCACCCCTGGTGCACCCCCCCCCCCCCGCCCCGGCTCCGCGGGCTCCCCCGGCCCCCGGCATCTGGCCTGCGAGGCTGCGCTGTTGCTGCGCCCAGCCCCGTGCAGGCAGCTTCTCCTGCGCAGGGCCCCTGCCGTCTGTGCGCACCGGCTTTACTCCTCAGACCGGCTAGGGCCCGCAGGTTGGCACACTGAATCCCGCAGGCTGCGACCTCTCTTTTCAGAAGAGGCCCGGCAGCGCCCCCCCTCGCTGGACGCGCCGGTCCCACTGCCCAGCCGCGGCCCGAACACTTCCATTTGGGAGCTAATCGGTATTCAGGATCGTAAGGACACCTCAATTCCTCCATTTTGTTTATTCTCGGAAAACAAAACAAAACAAAACTATATAGGCCTAACCTAAGAACATAGATTAAGAAGTAAAACAATCACACAAGAACTCCTGAAGAGCCAGGTGTAAAATTTCTATGCCATAATGTGAAACGTTACATGGCTGCTACTTGAATGCATGAGGGGAAAGAGGAACGCGCGAGAGTCCTCCTTTACCTCCTCCATCGCGGGCCCCTGCGAGCGTTCGGTGTGTCGCCTGTCTTCCCACGCGTTTCGGCCCATTTAGCCCTTGCCCCATACGCATGCGCAGTTTGTTTTGGGGTTACGTGAAGTTCATTTTTCTTTTACTTAACATCCTTTAAAAAAATAAAACTATAAAACCTACAGACATTTATCGTAAAAACTTCCAACTTTAGGGAGGGGTAGAAGATACAAAGAAAAAGAAATAACAAAGCGGCCCCCAGACAAGATTGTCCCTCCGGTCCTACTCCCCAAACAGGTGAAAAACATGCATTTTTTGCGTATCTTTCAAGAAAGGAGTATGCATATCCTAGCATTTTAAAATACTCATCCTTAGGGGCGCCTGGGTGGCTCAGTCGGTTGGGCGACTGCCTTCGGCTCAGGTCATGATCCTGGAGTCCCGGGATCGAGTCCGCGTCGGGCTCCCTGCTCAGCGGGGAGTCTGCTTCTCCCTCTGACCCTCCCCCCTCTCATGTGCGCGCTCTCTCTCTCTCTCTCATTCTGTCTCAAATAAATAAATAAAATCTTAAAAAAAATACTCATCCTTAATCTGCTCATCTTATAGATGAGAAGGCGACAGCTCAGAGAGGCCCCAGGGCAGATCCAAGGTCACACAGCTGACTGCGACAGACGCAAATGTGGAAGCCCGTGCCCTGACTTCAGAGGGCACAGGCCCTTTCTCTGCGCGTCTCCAAGGTGTTCGCCCAGCGCCAGCCTCGTCTCTAATCCCGCCCCAATCTTGACCCTGTCTGCCAGGCTGGTGGCACCTCGCACTATTGCCGCTGTCACCCCCCCCTCCCGGGAATGCCCGTTGGCTCTCAGTGTATTAATAGACTGCACTTGTGCGTCTCCTTCGTCCGGGTGGGCCTGTCTCACCGCTTCACGAGCACCTGCTGTCTCTGCCCGAGCTGTTGCCCTCAGAGCAGAGAAGCCTTGCGGACCCTGGCGAGGGGATGCCTTCAGTGGGCTCGAGTTCGCGCCTCTGTTACCCTTATATGCAGAGGACCCCTCCTCCCCAAGGATCATGCCAGTTGAGGAAGCCCCTGGCCTTGTGGGAGTCGACACGCGGCGTAGGCCTCTTGCTGTTCCCTCCGCTAGATTCTGGGGCCGCGGGCCTGGCCTTGGGGAGCTGACGGCGTGGGGAGCTCACCGCCACATAATCCACCCTTTATCTGTAGTTAGCCTGGGTTCCTTCTGTTCTTTTTCTGTGTGCCTGCCTCAGCCCTCTTAGACCGGCAAACGTCTAAGGAGGAGAGTCAGCCATTTTGTTGATGGGACGATGGCCCCCATCTGGACATCCAGGCCACATCCAGATGGACACACCACCTACGATGATAGGCCACGGTGGTAGAGCCCCGGGGCAGAGCATGGACCTACAAACTCTCCCCCAGCCAGGCCTCTTCTGACCTTACAGATGGAAACGTGGGAAGCCCCAGGACGTAGGCAGTGGGTCCCAGGAAGGGAGCGGTACGTGGGGAGGGCGTGGCCGGGAGAGGGTCTGTGTGTGCATCTGTGTGTTGGTGTTAGGGGCCGGCAGCTAGAGGAACTCTGCTCTTGAAAATTAATTCTCTCGACTTCACACATCCCACGTTTGGGCCTGGAGGTGTTGCCTGGAGCTTCGGGGGGTGTGTGTGGGGGGGTGCAGTCTCCTCCCGCCTGCCTTGGATTCACTGCCACTCGGGAACCAGACTCCTTCCCAGCAAACAAAACCTCCAAGATCTCTGATTCCGCAGCGCCCTCCAGTGGGTAACTGGAGTATGTCTGGAGAGAAAGCCTTAGGACTCACCGGGTCTTAAGTCAAACATGTGGGCCCTTAATGGATTTTAGAATTTATATAAAATTTTAAAAATTAAAAAAAAAAGATTTTATATTCATGTTCTTCCAACTGTTCCCACCCTCTGCGTGATATAAAATTCTAGATGAACAGAGACAGACAGAGAAGTCCTATGCTAAACAGACTCTGCTCTGCCAACTTTCCAAATGACTGGCACATTCCCATTGCATACTCCAACCCTGAGTCAGAACACCCCCTTAGTTAACTTCTCCACTGCAAAGAGTGACAGTCTCCCCCAAAGGCTTCACAAGTCTGATGAAGGGGGGAAAACCAAATCGGCAGGGGCAAATGGGTTCCAAGCCCGTGTGACCACAAGCTGATAACGCGACTCCTCCATGTGAGTTGTGTGCCTACCCCAGGCTCGCTGGGAACAGAACCTGGCCATGTGTAGAAGGCCCCCAACACCAGGTCTCCCAGATGTGCGGGCTCCGAGTGTGGAGGGGCTGAGTGAGGCCCAGCTCCCCTCCTCCACGCCCTCTGCACCCAGCCCTTCCTCCGGCTCCTCCTGCCTCCGCTGTCCTGCCTCTGTCCGCAAGGAGCACTCCGCCCTCTCCCCCAGGGCGCCCTTACACTCCATTGGCCACCTTCCCCTTCTCTCACTGCTGCTTTGTGAAGAGAACTTTCCCCACTGACTTTTGTTTTGTTGTCACCCACAGGATGCTTCCATCTGTCCTCTCCGCTCAGCCTGTGCACACCACCCAGCTCCTCCTTTGGATGCCCAGCTCTTTAGAAGGGGTGTCATCATCACGGCTGTAACCCAGCTTCTTCACCTGTTCTCCCTCTGGGTCTTCCAATCCGCACAAAAGAAAGGCACAACTGCAATTCCGTGGGTAAGTGCCTGATTGGAACCCCGGAAGGCGGGTTGGGGAGGGGTGTCTTAGACTCTCACAGAGGACAGAGAACTAGCCGGACAGGCTGCAACGTGGAGGATGCCCAGGACCTGAACGGTTCACAGGGGCTGGCGGTGCGGGGTAGGTGGAAACCCCCAGCTCCGATCTGAGGGGGCGAGGCCAGCCCTCCTTCCCCTGCCCTCCACAACGCGTCTCATAGGAGAGCTTCGGCATTTGCTGCCTCTGCCAGGTACTCTGGCCGCACGGTGACAGATGTGACAGAGGCTGCCTAGGAAGAAGATGCTGAGACCCAGAGAGCCATGCGGGGATGGAAGATGCGTGTCCTGAGCCCTGATGCTGATGTCTCATTCTACTCTCACAACTGTGACCGGGTGATGTCATCAGGGCCATTTTTCAGATGAAGAATCAGACTCGGGAGAGGAGGCCAGGGCTGCATCACGGTGGCGTGGCTCAACTGAGCTTCAAGTAACAACGTGCGTGGTTTCCAGGCACTTGGCCTTTCTGTTCCCCCTCAGATGGACACACACACACACACACACACACACACACACACACACACACACAGTCTCCCCCCTATTTCTCTGATGACTCGGTGCATGGGGAGAAGGGAGAAATCAACATGTGGAGCCAGGAAGGGACACTGAGGGACATACACAGGGGAGAGGCAGAGAGAGGCAGAGGGAGAGGGGCAGGGGGTGGGGGGAGGAAAAGGGACACAGACAACTAGGGGGACAGTGACATAGAGACAAGTAGGAAATGTGCTGCTTATCTATTCCGAAAAGGATGGATTTTGAATAAAATACATCTTCCGGGTCTCCTCCCCAGGACTTCACAAACAGAATTTCTGGGAATGGGACCCAGGAGTCTGCATGTAAAGAAAGCTCCTCTGAACGGCAAAGCATGCTCTGAAGTGCATCACAAAAACAAGGTGGGTTGATGGACGGAGAGAGGGCTGGATGGATAATATGCAGGAAAGCAAATATAGCAAAACGCTGACAGAGGAATCCAGCAAGTGGGTAACCCTGTCCACTGTACAATTCTTTCAGCTGTCTGTAGGTTTGAAAATTTTCATAATAAAATGTTGGGATAAAATCCCAAATGATGTGATGATTAGGCAGGTGTGGGACCACCGCTGTAGGGGAAGGCTCCCTCAGGGGACTTTTGGAGGGGCAGTGGCCTGGGGAGCCGCCTCCACACCCCCTTCCGGAGCCGCGGGCCTCTGGCCTGGTCAGTTTCTCAGCAATCCCAGAATGCACAGCAGCACCACGCAGGCCACCGCCCTTTCCCCTGGGTCCTTGAAGGAAGTCCATCTGCTCTGGGTGTGGAGCAGGACGAGGTGGGTCCTCTGAGGCTGGCCTCTGTGGGGCATGGGAGAAATGTGATCGAGTTGGCTGGCAGTGTGGGTTGGGCAGAACTGGGAGAGACGAGGCTAAAAGTTCTCTTGGAAGAATTTGAAGCCAAACTGCTCACAGTGGCCCTTGAGCACCTTGGCCAGGACTAGGGAGCCACAGAAGACCTGCACCTTGCCCTTCCTCTCAGCAGCCACTTTCTGGAGCATCTGGAGCCCACACGGGGTCGGAGAGAGCAGAGGGAGGGGAGTGAGCCTGTGGACCCGCTCAGGGACACACCCAGCTAGAGCTGAAAACATAATGGGTCGGCAGCGATGTCCCTCTGTCCCCATGAGGAACTCCAAGGCACAGGTGCTTAGCTTCAGAGCAAAGGGTCCAACATGCAGCCATTCTTTTGGGGGGCCATTGGCTCAACCCCTAACCTGACCCAGACACCAGGAAGGGGCTGGACCAGAAGGCCCAGGCCCTCCACTCCTGGAGCACGTCTGTGGGGAGACTGCAGTGTTGGGGGACAGGGATAGGGCCCTGTGGGCACGCTGAACCCCAACTGTCTGGACATCCTGCTAGTCCTCCAGCAGGCACGTGCCTCCACTGAAATGTCTCTTTCCTAAAGTCTGACTGTTGCCCCAGCGAAGACCCTTTCCCACCCCAAATTCTGCTTACGGAGGCCATTGTGGAAAGCCCTCCTTGGTGCCCAAGCACCAGTGGTGTCCTGTTCCCTCACTACCTGGGCATGATTATCGCCCACAGATTGAAAAGCAGTACCTTCTGGCACCTCACTCAAATTGCACTCCGATTGGTAAGTACTCAGGGGGAAAAATAATTTAAAAACCAATCTGAGAAATAAAATAGAAAGACCGCAAACTTTTGTGCCTTTGGGCCTCAGTCTTTCCGTTTGTACCAGGAAGGACAGGACCTGCTGCCTCCCCAAGACCCCGTCTACTCAGGCCTTCTGACCCCGGCTCATAGGGAGTCAGGGCTGGGGGGAGGCCTAGGAGGTCAAATTGGCTAAATTCTTCTCTGAACAGTTGAGGAAACCGAGCCCAAAGTTGGAACAAGGGGAGCCAGTCATGGCACCAGTGACCCCGGTTGGACCCTGGATGCTGGCCTCGTGCCCAGTCGCTAGCTGCTTGGCCCTAACCTGCCTAGCCACTGCCTTAGGCTCTCAGCCCCACTGGTCCCTGCAGGCGGCCGGGCTCTCGCTAGCCTTTACCTTGCTCCAGTCAGGCCGCCCAGGCTGGGTGCATGTCTGGAGGCCCTGTGATGGAGTCCTTCGTCTCCTTCTCGGCCAGGAGGTCAAGGGCCATCTGCAGGCTACTGACCTTCATGTCATGCTTGCCCAGTGCAGAGGTCATGTACATATGCAGCTCCAAGAAGGGGCCTGGGTGGTGGGAGGCAAAGGTGGCATGGAGGGGCTCACGCCCACGATAGGCACAGGGCATGATGTCAGCCCCTTGCCCCCAGGGCTCGGAGAGAGACCACGGGTGCTCAGAACTCACACCTTTGGCCCACCAGTGCTTTAGAAAGGAACGCTGGCACACTGATGGGGCGGAGTGGGCTCTGCGCCAGGCGCACACAGCGACTATATCCACTGTCTGGCCTGCACTATTGCTACTACAGGTATTGCTACTACCACTGTTACTACTATTGCTACTACTGCTACTACTACTATTGCTACTACCACTATTACTACTACTGCTACTATGACTATTGCTACTACCACTATTACTACTGCTACTACTACTACTGCTGCTACTACAGCTACTACTACTATTGCTACTACTGCTACACTACCATTACTACTTCTACTGCTACTACAGCTACTGCTACTACTACTATTGCTACTACAGGTATTGCTACTACTGCTATTACTACTACTGCTACTACTACTACGATTGCTACTATAGCTACTACTACAACTACTATTGCTGCTACTACCACTGCTACTACTATTGCCACTATTACAGGTACTACTGCTGCTGCTTACTTTCCTGAGCAGTTATTAAGCTCCAATCACTGCTCTAGGTGCTGCACAGATGAGTTCATTGAATCCTCATGACAACCCTATGAGGTGGGTACTGTTACATCCCTATTTTTCACATAAGGAAATCGAAGCAAAGCAGTTCAATAATGTCCCCAAGTTTTGATAGCTATTATGGTATAGAATAAAGATTCAAACTCAAACAGAATGTTTGAAGCTTAAGCTGTAGAAATTAAAAGCAGGAAGCCATACATTCTTGAACTCAAACCTTGGTAAATAATTAAAGTTGAAACCAGAAGTCACGGGTTTCTGTTGCAGTTAATGAAAAACCCTGGAAGAAATTTGAGGTAATAAAGTTGTTGACTCAAGTGGCCTTGAGAAGGCAAAGCACCAGGTTTGTTGTTATCCTTTGTTTACACAGATTAGGAAGAAACAAATAGCAAATATTTATATACCAGCGACCAGGAAATTTAAATGAAATCTAAACTTCCCCCCTAGCTTGTCATCATAAAATTGTGTTTCTAATAAATTAATATACATAAAAGCATTGAGAACGAAGTTGAAGCTCTATAAACATTTGCTATAATTGTTATTTACAAGAAAGGGTGAGGAGCTTTATTGCAACATTCTAAAGTTTACCAATTCTGTGTCAAACACTGTTGACTTGTGCTTTAGGGCTTTGAACGTTTGTTATAATAAACTACATCTGTTTGAATGTTTCTTATAAAAAACTGCATTTAAGGGGCGCCTGGGTGGCTCAGTCGTTAAGCGTCTGCCTTCGGCTCAGGTCATGATCCCAGGGTCCTGGGATCGAGCCCCGCATCGGGCTCCCTGCTCGGCGGGGAGCCTGCTCCTCCCTCTCCCACTCCCCCTGCTTGTGTTCCATCTCTCACTGTCTCTCTCTCTGTGTCAAATAAATAAATAAAATCTTAAGAAAAAAAACCCACGTTTGATTACTTGAACTTATAAACTATTTATCATAGGAATTTTAATTCACTTATGGCAGCCTTAGTATAATTAAAACAGCCAAAGAAGATCTGGTTCCATTGAATTCAACCAGTATAAAACCTCCCCACCAATTCTCCAAAGTTATTCCTCCTCATATTACTATTCCATAAGTAAAACAAAACAATGATTCTAACAGATTAACTTTAAAACACAGGATAAAAACCTCAGTATTCCATAAAGATGTCTTGTGAAGACTCCGATGAACCCAGAGAAACACGCTATCGCATAGACTAAGCCTTGGCTTAGCACAAAATGTAGGCAGCAACCTTTAGGGGTGGGCAGGGGGAGACCGTGGGGCTGGAGGAGGACATTCACAACATTCATATAAAAGAAGGGACCAAACAGGAAAATAATTCGTACATGCTAAGTTGTTTAACCTGTACCTTAGACCATTCTGTACCCTTGTCGACTGCCACCTCATCTGGAAAAATACTGAGCATTCACCCCACAATCAATACCTATGCTTCCTCACCTGTTCATCTCCACTAGCAGATTATGTACATTAAAAATTTATGTCGGAGGGGCGCCTGGGTGGCTCAGTCGGTTGAGTGTCCAACTCTTGGTTTTGGCTCATGTCGTGATCTCAGGGTCGTGAGATCGAGCCCTGTGTCGGGCTCCATGCTCAGCGGGGCGTCTGCTTGAGAGTCTCTCCCTGTGCCCCTTTCACATGCACATGATATGCAGACCAGCCTGGGCACCTCCTGGGCTCTGGAGGAAATGAGAGGCGAGCCCAGCCTGGGAGAGCAAAGGGGCAAGGGGCCGCCCCTCCGGACACAGGAGCTGGAGCAAACAAGCACCGGTCGGGGAGGCCGAGCCATGGACCCAGCTGATGCCAGGCCTGGTGGTGAGCAGCAGTTCCCAGAACAGGAAGGCGCTGGCCTCGGACTGAGCCTGGAGCGCTGGAGACGAGCACAAGGCAAGCTCTTCCCTCTCCACTGTTCCTTCAGAGGCCCCACCCCTCCCCGTCAGATACCCACACGGGTAGAGACTTCCATCCAGACTGCTGGCTGATGCAGGACACCCCTTCCCCACCCACTGGGCCTATAGGACACACAGCTCACAACGTGGGCCACAGTGTGCACAAGGGAGAGCACAACCACCACGTAGCCCATGAGCTGGTGGAACTGGATGTTCCAGTCCAGCAGCAGGATCTGAGCCAGCCAGGTGGCCTGTGGCCATGTCAGGCAGCACCTGAACATCAGCACCTGGCTGGACACAGCAGCAGCAGAGAGCGCCCACCTGGTTCTCTCTTTCTCGGCCCACTCTCCTTTCCCCAGCAGCTGTCTCCCCGCCTCCCTCTGAGCGGGCTGTGCCCCCCTCCAAGGGGCCCCTTCACCATCTCCCCTGCCCCCAAGCCTTCGCTGCTCCCCTAGGTCCACAGCCGAGATGTGCAAAGCAGGGTCTCCGGAATTGGGGCAGGAAGAGAAAATGTTACAGAATGACTGCTGGTATTACTTTTGCCTAAACACATGAGAAGCACAGAAGCTTTTGCTAACATTTAATATCCGTGTTGACACGGTGCCCTCATTTAGTCTGTATGTCAGACAGGCACGTGTTATGTCTAGTTCTCAAGGTGTCCTGGAGGAAGACCGGGTTTTCCAAAGGGGCTTTGGAGGAGGGCTCCCTCCTTGCTCATTTGCTTTCAGTATATGTGTGCCCAGATACATAGACTTGCAGATGACATTTGTCTGGTTTTAACCAAGTTAAACTACCTCTCACAGAAAAGACAAGATTTCCTGTGAAGAAAGTGCTGATTGAAAACAGTGTTAATAAAGCAAGTGACCAAGCAAATGAGTTATGGGTCTCCGACTCTTGGTATGTAGCCAGTTCTGAGGATAAAAATAAAACCCACATAAGAGGCTGACATTATCAAGAAGAGTATCTGAACTAAAGATGTACATCCCTGACCGTTCAGGATGACTCTTGCCTTATAGGGTGCTATAATGATAACAGGGCATGTATATCATTATAAGTAAATGAGCACATATTGGGTCATTGGAAGGGTTTTTCATTTTCTGTTTCTGTTTTGTTTTAATTGTAGCAGCGCACAATCAAACACGCTTGGAGACCTCACTCCCTGGCCCGGAGCATCTGTTCTGACTCATCAGCCTGGCATTCAAGGGCTTCTACTGTGTTCTCTGTCTGCTGGGAGTCCCGCATGGGAGTCACGCCACCTGCCCTGGGGCCACCACAGGTTGTTGTGAACAGCAAATGGAAAGGGCTTAGCACGGTGACTGTGCATAGTTAAGTGCGCAAAATTGCCGGCTGTGTTTTACAGGCTGTGTGACTATGGACAAGTCACTGCCCCTCTCTGGGCCTCAGTGTCCACCGAGTATTGATCGACGCAGCTGATGTCTGAGGTACCCTTCTGCCCTGGCACTCCGGGAGTCCACGTGTGGGTCCCTTCGGCTATGAGGAACCTGCGTCAGCATCCCGCCACCCCCCCACCCCCGCCCGCTTCCCAGCATCGTGCCCGCGGAGTCCTACCGCGATGAAGCTACAGTCGACGTTGAGGCACTGGCGCAGCCTTTGGCCACCATGACGCAGGGGCCGGGGGCCCGGTGCGCACTGGCCACCAGCGCGAAGAGCAACACGTGGAGGCCCGCGTCGGCGGCCAGACAGAGCAGGTGGCTGCGGTGGTTGGACCAATAGGCGGAGGTCAGAGGGCGGGCACGGTGCCGGCGCGGCTGGGCGGCGGGGGGCAGGGGGCATCAGCCTGTGGGTAGCGCTGCGAGAGAGGGGCTCTGCTCAGAGGCACGGGCCAGGTGGGCTGCCGAGGGGGCAATCCGCTTGGGGTGTGGCGGGCAGCACCCGAGTGGGAACCTAGAGACCCCACGCCCACCGTAACCCACCAACTTTCAGGAGCCTCGGGGCAAGCGGCCGGCTTCCCTTTCTAGAAGGAAACAGAGAGGTCAAGCAACTTGCTCAGAGTCATACAGCTAGGCAAGGCCAAGATGGAACTCCCATCTGTCTGATGACATAATCACGGCTGTTTCTATTACTTCCCTTACTTACCAACTGTAGGGGGGGAGGGAAAGGCAATCGAAAAGGATGGAAAAACCTGAGATGTGTTGTGGTAAATAACCCACAAGTAAGCTAATACACAAAAAGAATAAACTACAAAAGCGGGCCTTTTCAGAGCTTGGAGTCAGACAAACTTGGGTGTGTCGTTACACCCCGTCTATTTTATTTTCCTCCATAGCTCT
The DNA here is from genome assembly GCF_003265705.2 of Callorhinus ursinus. NCBI lineage: Eukaryota > Metazoa > Chordata > Mammalia > Carnivora > Otariidae > Callorhinus > Callorhinus ursinus. The sequence goes on along the minus strand of NW_027397087.1, from coordinate 33,576,626 downwards.
GTTCAATTTAGCACTTCTCTAGTTTATGCATTTGTTTATTGGCATAAATTACTTATAAATTAACAGTGCCTCCTGCTCGACCAAGTTGAATAAATGTCTGCCTCTGCTAATTATTTGTGTGATCCTAGGTAAGTTACTTGGGGTGAGGTAACTAATTTCCTTTTGCGCGTTGCTATAAAATGCACTGGTATATTTGTAAAAATGCCCAGCCCACTGTAGGTGCTTAGCACTGTGAAGTTGATTCTGAAAAGACACTGTAAAGCGGAGACATGACCATAGCTCCCCGCAGAACAGACCTTTGTCCCCTATGAGAAAGCGGGCGAGGCCGGGGGCGGGGTTGAGGGATCCTCGGAGCTTACCCGCCACTCTGCGCACCTGGAATCTAACCTCTACACGGTTGGTGCCCACGCCAGAGACAGGGCCGCACCTGATGGTCAGGTTCTCCATGACCCCGGGGAAGCGCTGTAGCTCGGTTCCGAAGGGGGTCGAAGGTGCTGGCGCGGTTGCAGTCCTTGTTGGCCGACTCCAAGAGCTCCAGTAGCTGGTCCAGCTTCTCGTCCGGCCGCGAGATGGCGCTCTCGCACACGCACGACTGCTGCACGGTGCGCAGCTCATCCACGATGGAGCCGCTGCCTGTCCCAAGTGGGGATGAAGCCGAGTGGGGGCCTTCCCCGGACCCCACTCTCTACCTGCAGATTCCGCCGTGCCCAACCATTTCATGGAGTGGTGAACTTTCCCTATTCGCCCACCTCCAGTTTTCTGCCAACCAAGTCCCTTTCGGGGTATAGACCAGGCAATCAAAGTACATAATATCCCCAGCTCAGAAACCTTCCATGGCTCCCTACTGCCCAGCTCAGTGGAGATAAACTCCTCCCCAAGCATAGAGAATCTTAGCTTTAGTACATGCCTTTCTCCAGAATCTGCAGCCTCGTCTCTTAAGTACTGAGCTTCCAAGACCATCTGCACAGAAGATACACTTGCTTGGGGCCCTGGGTGGCTGTATCAGTTAAGCATCTGACTCGTGATTTTGGCTTAGGTCATGATCTTAGGGTTGTGGGATCGAGCCCCTTGTTGGGCCCACGCTGAGCTTGGAACCTGCTTGAGATTCTCTCCCTCCTTCTCCCTCCCCCTCCCTCTGCCCCTCTCCCCACTGGAGCTCGCTCTCTCTCCAAAAAAAAAAGGGGGGGGGAGTGGGGGAGAAGATACACTTGCTTAATCTGTAAGGAGCTACATGCCCAGAGCCTCAATTATCCAGAGGCAAATTGTACAGGGGTTGGTGGTGAGGGAAAGTTCCCTGTTGTTCTCTAACTTGTAGCAGATCTTGCTTTTCCATGTTGTCCTGGGAGGTCAGAGCTGGGCCCCCAAGTCCAGTCATGTGGTCTTACATGAACATGAGTGACTAAAGGTGTGATGGGTCAAGGAAGCCAAATCTACCCATCAAGATGAGATTTGGGCCATTTTTTCTGTGTATTTTTCCACTCTGCATGAGCAGCAGGGCCCATGATTAATGAGCTCTTGGCCTGATTTGGATGTAGACACACATAAGGTAGCTTCATGTTTCTGCCCCTTACTAACTGTGATGATGGGCTGTAAGTCCTTCAGAGTGGCAAACCTTACTTTGCTCATCTATAAAATGGGGATAATTCCCCCCTTTCAGAACTGGCTCAAGGATAACAATTATAAAGCACTTACTGCAGTATCTGGAAGAAGGTAGCTGCATATAAATGGAAAGCCTTATTGGTATTTTGATCATCATAAAAGCCCAAGCCAAAGTCTGTAATCACATGACAGTGCAGAATCTAAGGTACCACTCTCCAGTCACGCCTCCTGTCCTTCAGCATTCCCAGTCAAGAGCCACCATGCAACAGGTTTCTAACTGCATCGAGAGTCCCTCCCCTGCTGCCTTCACACCCTCTCATCCATCCGGCTTTATTCTCTCCTTGGCTAGTTTCAAATCCAGGGTCCCCCTTCGCTATTATCCTCATACACACATTCCTCTTCCTTGGCTTGCTGTCCTCTATTCCAGTGACCTAAACGTATCCCATCCCTGAGTTAATCTAGCCACCTGTTCTTTCCCTTCCTGCACCAGGGCAGCTGATAGAACATTCTTGAAGAAAAGCTTTCAAGAGAGCAGGAAGCTTTGATCCCCAGCCACAGCAAGGCCTTCAACTTGCCTGGCAACTTTCTCCTGCTTCTCTTGTAAGGTCACTCTCCTACTGCCTGCAAGGACCACTTCTCACCTCCATGTGCATCCACTCCCCGCCTGGCTCTCAGAGAAAACAGAAGCCACTGGAAGGGAATGCCCTCTAGTTCCTGCCATAAAACTACAAATCTCCTTCCACCTGCGCTGTTCTGCCTTCCTCCCCACCACTGCCTGCAAGGAGAAGGTGAGTGTGCTCTTTTTCTTGTGACAAACCAGCCTCTCAGGAGTGAGCAAAGTTTGGTGGTCAGGAAGCAGTCAGTAAGGACTGTCCCATGCAGACTGGGGCGGGGTGGTCTGAGAAAGATGTTCAGGAAGCGGGTGTGGCCAACTGCCTGTGTACTAGGGGAAGGGGGCCAATTTGGGGAGTGGGTTCCGGGAATGAGGTCTGGCTAGATTGAGTCAGGTGGAACTGGGAGCTAACGAAACCCCATAGGACAGAGGGCCCTGCCCAGGAGCAGGCCTGCAGCTAGGCTGAGCTTTTCAGGATGCAAATCCAGCCCAGTGACCTCTCTGCTCAACACTCTTCAGTGGCTCCCCGTGGCTAATTGTACTGAGACCAAACCTTGGCCACCAAGGCCTGTCCAGTCTGGCCTCACCCATCATCCCAGTCTCACTGGGTGCCTCTCTCCAACTGGAGTGCTCCTTCCTCTGATGACTCCAGGCACTCAGCGATGCTTGATGCCCCACAGTTGCCAAAGACTTAAAAGCAGGACATTCATAGCAGTGTCATTTTTAATGCAAAAAAAAAAGAAAGAAAGAAAGAAAGAAAGAAAGAAAGAAAGAAAGAAAGAAAGAAAGAAAGAAAAGAACAGATAAGAAAAAAAGTGGTGGGAATGGGAAGACAATGAAATTCTCCATTTTGGTAATGGGGTTTGAATAACCAGTAATAAATAACCGCTAACACTTATAAAGGTGTGGTGGGCACTGTTCTGAGTCTACATAAGCTAACAAATTTAATCCTATCAGCCTCATGAGTGTAGACTGTTATTATAACCATTACTCGCATATGAGAGGTAGAGAAACTGAGGCACAAAGAAGTTAAGTGACTTGCCCCAGGCTCCGTGATTACTAATAAGTGGTGGAGCTGAACTTTGGCAGCCTGACCTCCAGGTCAGAGATCTGAACTCCTAGGCTGTGCTGCACAGGACACAGGGTCACATATGTACAAAGGGTGGGATGGGACATGGTCACAGAAATTGATGCTGTAAACACTGAGTTACCAATTCATACACCCTAGGGTGGCTACTATTGTTTTTTAAAGATTTTATATATTTATTTGAAAGAGAGAGAGAAAACAAGAGAAAGAGCATAACCAGAGGGGGAGGGTCAGAGGAGAAGCAGACGCCCTGCTGAGCAGGGAGCCCAATGTAGGGCTTGATCCCAGGACCCTGGGATCATGACCTGAGCCAAAGGCAGACGTTTAACCGACTCAGTAGGGGGGTACTATTAAAAAAGAGAAACAGAAATAACAAGTCAAATGAGTGATTGGCACAGGATGTGGAGAAACTGGAACCTGTGCGTTGCTGGTGGGAAGGGAAAATGGTATAACCTTGTGGAAGAATACGGCATTCCTTGAATGATTAAAAATAGAACTACCATATGATCCGGTAATTCCACATCTGGGTATTTACCCCAAAGAATGGAAAGCAGGGTTCCAAAGACCCACACTTGTGTTCACAGCAGCATTATCCGCAGTAGTCAGGAGGTGGAAACAACCCAAACGTCCACTGACAGATGGATGGATAAACAAAATGTGGTATCATACAATGAAATATTGTCCAGCCTTAAAAAAAGAACTAAATCCTGTCACATGATACGACATGGTGAACCTTAAAGACATTATGCTAAGTAAAATAAGCCAGATACAAAAGGGCAAGTATTACATGATTCCACTCATATGAGATACCTAGAGTAGTCAAATTCTTAGAGACAGAAAGGAGAGAGTGGTTGCCAGGAGCTGGGGAGGGCAGAATAGGAGCTGGTGTTGAGAACAGGAGCTAGTGTTGAGTGGGTATAGAGTTTCAGTTTGGAAAGATGAAAAAGTTCTGTGGGTGGATGGTGGTGATGGTTGCCCAACAATGTGAATTCACTTAATGCTGTTACACTGACACTTAAAAAAACAGTTAAAGTGGTAAATTTAATGTTATGTATATTTTACTACAGTAAAAATGAGGTTAGAAAGCAATATAGTCTTACACGAACAAGTGTTTACATTGTTTAGCAAGAAAAGGCAGTATGTATGGTGTAATCCCATTTAAAAAAAATGTGTGGGGCTGTGTACAGAGAAACAGAGACAGAGAGATCAATTAGAAGGCAGTATAGAAAACTGTTACGGGTGATTTTGGCTTTCTTCTTTAAACCATTCTGTATTGCCTAAAATGTTCTCTGTGGACATATGTTATCATAATAAGGAAAAAGAAATAAAGCAATTTCTTTTTTCAAACTTTCAAAAGAAGTTCAGGCTTCTGGTGATCGAATCAAGGGCATTTGTCTCCTGGGCCAGAGTGGCCCCTTCTCCCACGTCTCCACAGAAGGGAGGCAGTGGTCAGACAGGGAGATGGGGGGCGGGCACACAGAGGGGGCGAGCCATCAGCCCGGTCTGGAGAAGACAGTCACTGAGGTGGGCGGATCCCTTTGCCCCTCCCACTGAGGCCGCCCCCGCCCGCCCGCCCGTCCCTCCGGAGCCCTTACCATCGACGTACACCTGGAAGAGGAATTTGAGTTTATCCATGGGGTTGCCGTGGATGAGCAGGGTCAGGGCCTCCAGCAGCTCCTGGAGGGTGATGGTGCCGCCTCCATCGGGGTCAAACAGGGTGAAGAATGTCTCGGCAAAGAAGGACTGTGGCCAGAGAAGGGCGGGAGATGGGCACAGTGTAGCCTCGGCGCTTGGGCTTTGAAGGTCCGCAGGGTGTGCGCGCATGCGCTGTGGGGTGGGGGGCCTCACGCAGGCCCCCAGTGCTTGCGCACCGGGTGTGATCGCCCCGCTTGGCCACACCAGGGGGTGGTGTCCCCGGCCCCTCCTGTTGGCCTAGAGCAAGTTTGGACTTCCGTGGAAGAACGGTTCAGATCCCAGCAGTGAAGCTGGGCTTGTGTCCGGGCCTCAGGACCCCTGCTTGCCCCTCACCCTTGGTCATTTGTACAGGCTCTCTGTCCCCTACATGCCCGTCACCCCCATCAGCCTTGCAGTCCAGACCCCTCAACATGCAAATTGCAGGCTCCCCCTGCAGGCTCCTGCCAGGTCCTGTCTCATCCCCCTTGGGATGAACACAAGGGACAAGCGAACCAGGAAGTTCTTAGAGGGTAGATGGCACTTGAGCACCTGGATCGTCCCGGGACTTATTGTTTAGGCTCCTTGCGCTTACACTTCAGGCTGATTCTTAAGCTCCTATTCACTCACTCTATTCATTCATTCATTCACTCATTCATTCATTCATTCATCCATTCATTCAGCAATCATGTCCTGCACAGCCCCGACTTGCCAGGCCTGGTGTTAGGCCCCCAGCACAGAAATTAAGACAGACGGGGTCAGTGCCCCAGATCTGCCGGCCCGGGAGGCTCCCCTCAAGGCAGGGAGAGGGGCCCGCAGGGCTTCATGTCTGACCTAAGAAATCATGAAGAGTTTACAAGCAGGAAGTGGGGACCGAAGTCTGCTGTAGACACTCACCCTTCTTCGGCTCTCCTCTTTCTTTCCTGGATCCCTGGATCCCTTTATCACTCTCTAACATCCGGAGTGGTCTCTATCTTAAGGTATATTACAGCGTCCTGTTAAGAGTGTATTGGGAGGCCTGGGTGGCTCAGTTGGTTAAGCATCTGCCTTCAGCTCAGGTCATCATCACAGGGTCCTGGGATCCAGCCCAAGTCAGACTCCCTGCTCAGCGGGAAGTCAGCTTCTCCCTCCCCCTCCATCCCCCCTGCTCATGCTCTCTCTCTCAAATAAATAAAATCTTCAGAAAAAAAAAAAAAGACTAATGTATTGTTAGGCAGAATGTCTTTTTTTCCTTCCCCATGTTTACTATGGAAGGAGGCATGGCATTTAGAGTTCTTAACAGTATCCCTGCTACCAGCAAGTGAGGGGCCCTCTGATCCGAATAGGGACATGCAAATGCTCATTGGCTCGCCCCTCTCAAGGACACAGGCCACCACCAGATGCCAGCCCATGAAACGTGTGGGGAGAAGTTAACATTTGCAGCCTCACTCCCCCCATATCTCTGCGGATGTCTCCCCTGTTTGTGGGACATGCAGGCTCCTCCAGGAATGGGCAGAGAACTTATGAAATGAGAGCGGGTTTGGAAATGGGGTGGGAGTTTCATGGATATAAATCATTGAGAAGCTTATTTCTTGGAAGGAGACTTACAGACATCATAGCGTCAACTCTGCCCATGAGGCTGGTGGAAAATATGAGGCCAAAAATATTTCTTGAGATCTGGCAAGCTCCTGATACCCAACTTTACATGTTGTTTTGAAGACCCCAGGAGGCACGGCTACCAGAGAGATGGGAGGGCATTAGAAACAGAGACTGAAACGCTCAGATCCTGCTTAGAGGTGGGGCCGGAAGCCCTGAGGAAGCCCCGGGGGCAATCTTTCCCTCCTTGTGAGGTACTGTGTCCCTGAGAGCCAGATTGCTCCTCTGTTATGAACGCAGGGCCCACTTCCGGAGTGGACACTTGCCTCGTTCACATTCAGGGCTGCTTTGAATTCTTGCAGGTTGATCTCCCAGTCTTTTCCCACAATGGTCTCAAACTGGTGTGTCACCCACTGAATCCACGTGGCATCTTCCTCAGTACTCATGGCACTGGAAGAAAAGGAGACAGGTTTATGGGTTTGGGGTGGCCAAGGGCTCCTGGTGGTTCCAGGACGTGTGCCTTTTTCTAACTAGGGCCTCGGCCTTCCATAGGTTGGATCAGCTTTGCCCATGGGAGAGGAGTCTCCCCAAGACTGCTTCTTCTTTACGTCCCTAAGTACCTGTCTCTTTCTTCCATCTGGCATCAGTCAGCCTGGACTCATGGCTCTTTAGGTTTTGGAATGATAGGGTCCCAGTGAGTTGGAGCCCAAATTGTGGGCCTGAATTCAGAGAGTGGCACACTCTGGGAATGCTATTAACATGATGACAATATTCCCCACCTCACATTTACACAGCTCTTCACTGTTTTCCAAATACTTCCCACCCACGACTTTGTTTGGTCTCTGTCACAACCTGGTGGGTCATGATGTTTTATAGGGAGGAAATAGATTCAGAGAAGATGAGTATTTTAGCGAAATTTATTCAGCCAGTGAGAGAGAGAGTGTGTTCAAATCCAAGGCCAGTGTGTTTTCCATCATGCCCCAGAGCCTCCACCCTCTACTTGAACACTTCTAGAACAAGCCACACCAGGACTCAGACCTCGGGTCTTGATTTTCTGGGCCCAGGGCATATTCTATGATGTTCCAAGGGTATCAGCGAACTGACACCCTCCCAGACGAGCTAACTACATAATGACCTGAACAGAGGTTAGTGATAAATGAGGACACCACTTTCTGTGGCATCAGAACCCAACAAACCAAAAATGAAGCTGTGAGTGAGGATTTATAGGATCTATTACCATAAACTTTTCTCTGAGAGAATGACTTTGCCTGTATCCTATGAGTTCAATAGAACATTAAATGATTTAGCTACAATCAGTCCTCATTATTTGTAGATTCCATATTCACGAATTCACCTGTTTGTTGAAACTTGTTAGTAACCCCCAATCCAATACTTGCAGCATTTTCCCAGACACTGTGGACATGAGCAAAGCAGTGATCAGTTTGAGTTGCCTGATGTACAGGTTCCGAGCTAAGGTTGAATAAGGGGACCCTCTGCCTTCTTTTTTTTTTTTTTTTTTAAAGACCCTCTGCCTTCTTGTTTCAGCTCTCATACTGAGAACGAGTGTCCTTTGCATGATCTACTGAGTGCTGCAAGTTTTGAATTTTTGTGCTTTTTGTTGGTTATTTTGCTCTTTATTTTTTTCATTCTTAAAAAAAAGTGGTTGGTTTTTTTTTTTTGAGTGTGGTTGACACACAATGTTATGCTAGTTTCAGGTATATCTGTAATTAGGCTGTGCTCATTGCAAGTGTAGCTACCATCTATTACCAGGCAACACTGTTACCATATCACTGATTATAGTCCCCACGCTGTACCAGTGATTCTGCTGTTTAAAATGGCCGCAGGAGTGGTGTTGAAATGCCGACTAGTGTTCCTGAGCACAAAAAGGCTGTGACATGCCTTACAGGAAAAATATGTGTATTAGGTAAGCTTTGTTCAGACGTGAGTCCTAGTGCCGTTGACCATGAGTTCTATGTTAACAAATCAACAATTTATATTTTTAAAGGAGTCTTTAAAAGAATCACACATAAAACAAGATTATATATTGACTGTTTGATAAAAAACACTTTGTGACTAGATGTTGGCAGGAACCTAACCCTGTATTTTCCTGAGGTGCAAAGGCTCAGAATTCCCTAATTCGTTGTTTGAAATGAATTTAGAGGACATAATTGCCATGAATAATGAGAATCAACTGTATTTATACATAAAAATTAAGAATAAACAAGCTAACTTCCACTTAAGAAACCAGGAAAAAATAATAAAATACACACATCTATCTAGAGATAGACTATTAAATATAAAATCTGAAATTCAGGAACTAGAAAACTAAAAAAGGTCAAAATAATACATTTATTTTTGATAATGGCAATAGTTTCACAGATGTATCCATATTTTAAAAACTCATCAAATTGTTCATTTTAAGTATGCAGTTTATTGTTTATCAATTATGCTCCAATGCAGTGAAAAAAGAAGTTGGGTCTCTGAAAAGTGTACGTAGAAAAGCACAATTAAAGAAAACAAGTGGAAAAAATACAACATTAATATTGAGAAAGGCAATAAAAACAGAGGGGCTACAGACATATGAGCGTCTGCTGCAAATGTTTGGTGAATTCAGGGAAATGAGTTGATTTCAAGAAGATGTAACAATCTTAACGGTCCAAAAATCATTTCAGAAATGAGAAAGGCAGTGAAATGTCAGCCCCAGCTTGTTTTTGTAGCCGAGTCCTATCCAGTCTTCAAAGACTAGGCCCAGTGTCAAACTATCTCCGATGGTTAAAAAAAATAATGGTCAGACTCCCAGTTTATTTGACCAAGCTAGCTTTACCCAATCCCGATGTAGATAGCATGCAAGAAAAGGAAAATTCTAGACAAATGTAACTGGTAGAGATGCAACACTTGAACTAGAATATAACCAAGTTAAATTCTGGAATTTACTTCAAAAAATAATAATCCACATTTATCAGGAAGGACCTCTTCCAGATATACAAGGATAGTTCACTATGAAGAAATCTGTCAACCACCCCCTGCTGTCCAACAGTGCAGAGGTTGGAAGACTAGCAGCCCCCAAGCTGTGATACCTGCCTGTCAGAGACAGGGAGAGCTTGCTAAAATGCCCACTCTGGCTCACCAATTTTGGGGTGGGACCCAGGAATCTGCACATTTAACGAGCACCCTGGATGTTGGCGACCCATGCCGGCTGGTCCACGCTCTCACCTAGAAGTTAAACAGCCCCACTTACTTTACCTCTCGGGACCCACAGGAAGTCATTCCACAAAGAAGAGAGAACTCTGGGAAGTAGGCTGCGTGCAAGTGCTAACCCAGGGAAGGTGGGGATGGGGTATCTGGTGGGCACTTCCCTCTTCTAGGAAATGTTAGTGTTTCGGGCCTGCAGAAGGAGAAGAAATTCTGGGAAGCTGGTGGAGAAGAGGCTGGAACAGCTGGCAGGAAGAAGGGAGGGTGGGATGGGTGGGAAAGAGAAGGTAGCACCAAAGGAGAGAGAACTCCTCAACGAGGAGCTAGGAATCTTCAGATTTCAGAGCTCTGGGGAAACAATGTGCTCAGCAGAGGCCAGAATTTTCCTCAGGAGACCAGGAGTTTAGGTCCAGGCTTGCTTGGCCCTAACTGATCACTGGCCCCACTGCACTCTGGTTTGCTCATCTGCAACACGTTACAAACATCCCTCCAACAGGCGCTGCTATGAGGATCACATGAGATGCTATTTGGGAATGTGCAACTGACAAGCTCTGTACAAATGCTAGATATTGTCATTACTCTGACTAGGCCAATTCCTGATTTTACAGATGTGAAAACGGGCCCAGAGACGTCAGGTGACTTGCCCAAGGTTGCACAGCTTGCTAGTAACCACGCAAGAGGGGAGCACAGGTCTCCTGACTTCTGTCCCAGGCAGACAGTCATCCTTTGTAGCTCCCTCACCAAAGGCAAAGAACTCTTGCCTTTCCCTTGTCGCTGGCATGGAAAGCTAGAGAAATGAGCCACTCACCCTCTGCAGCTTTCAGGGTCTGGCTGGGCTGGGTCTTCTGGCCTGCTCATCCTTTCTCCTGTCTTCTAGACCACAGGTCCCAGAGAGGCTGTGGTCTGTACAGCAGCGTGCGTCGTGAAGCCCACGGTTCACCTCACCCCAGCTCCTCCTCTTCCTGACTCTCCTAAAGAGCTGCTCACACCCACAGCCCCTCAGTCATCCATGTACTGGCTAGTGGCCGACTTGATCCAGAGAAATCCCAACAAGGAGCCTGGTGCAAGGGTGGGGCAAGGATTTCACTGGAAAGATGTTGGCTCTCTTCCATCCGGCTGGATACCTTCCCCTTCCATTTCCCCTCCTTCAAGGAGAGCAGCAGGTAGGAAATCTAGAAATATACTGTGAAAAAAAGATCACCATCAAGTCGGAGCAGGCTCTGCTCAGCCCTTAATGAGCCAAGTGAGACTTCATCAATCCCAGTAACATTGATTACCAACAGAAATGTTGAAGCACTTACTCTGAGCCATGCACTGTTAGGGACTTTACACAGAGTGTTCAATTAAATACAAAACACAGCCCTGTTTGGTGGGTATTATTATTATCACTGCACCAAAGGTGAAAGAGGGGCCCTGAAAGGTGAGTAACATGTCCAGATGGCTTGGCAGGCATTCAGCCATGTTGGGCTGACTTTGGAGACTGCATTTAATGACACGGGGAGCAAAGCTCAGTCCCAACGAATCGAGTAAAATATATTGGACTGGTCCTGTGAAGAGGTTCCCAGTTCAAGGGACCTGGGGAGGGAGGGAAGTCAGTGAGCCCTACTGGCCAAAAATCTAAGAGAAATTATACAGATGCTTAGATAAGGTCACATTGCAACTAAAATTCAAAATGCTTTTTACTTTTTGTCCTGCCTGGCAAGACATCAGCCGAGGCTGATAACCCTGGACATCTGTTGCAGATTTGGACCCCCGACGGGTGATTTTAGATGTCTCTTGCTAATTTCCAAAATGAGGGAAATAATAACTGTTTTGTTTTATCTTAAAGCAGGCAAGTTGGTAGAAGAAATTTCTTCGATTATGTGGCTCCTGGTGGGGTACTTTCAAGGACTCCTTGGATTGTAGTTCTGTCTGGACTCCAGAGTCATCAGGGGCTCACCTGATGCCCCTTTGCTGTCACCCATACTCCTCTGCACACAGGCTCAGCCAGTTCTCACTGAGCTAGTCCCAAGGCAATGTAAGATCTGCAGAACCAGGGTGATCTGGTGATCTCTGAAAATTCTCTATTCTGACTTGGCAAGAGACAAAATTCACTGGGTCCAGATGATTTAAGACAGCATCAGAGACGATAAAGAACATCTGTTTCTCTTTCAAGGGTGACAGAGTTTGTGCTGTGATGATAGCATTTGAGAAATTCAGCCCCATGATCTTGGTTTAGGTTTGACGTGTTTTCCTTAAAATCAGGATTGGAAAGACCTTCAAGGGCATAGAGTTCAACCAACCTATTTTTTTAACTTAAGTCCCTCCTCTACCCTACCCCAACCAGACCTGGTAGTCAGCAACCTTGACTTGCACACCTCCAGTCATGGGGTATTCACTTGCTTGGGAAGCAGCAATTTGGGGGCTACTTTGACTATTCAGAGAGTGTTCCTCATGCTAGAGGGAAGAGAGAAATAGGAACTTCTATTAAGTGACTCCAGAAACTACATGTAGGAAATGGAAAATTCTTTGGAAGAAATAAGCAAAGAAAATATGAATTATGCTTTCAAGTCGTGACCAGTTAAGGAAGAGAAGGAAGAAGGAGAAGAGGTGAGGCAGAGCTGTCTGTGCCCTATTGTCATTGTGGTTATCTGCGCATGATTCTCTGTCTACCCCACTGGACTGTGAGCTCCGAAAGGCAAGGTCTCTGGCTCATTAATTTTGAATCCCGGGAAACTAACATGGTGCTCAGTACATAGGGGGCACTCCATACACATTTGTGGAATGAATAAACCTGCCTCCATTTGACAAGTATTTATGAAACACCATGTGCCATGCACAGTCTGGGTATACAGAGATGAGTAAAATAATCCAGCGTGATCAAGGCAGAGACAGAAGAGAGCATCAGGAGGATTTCCCAGTGGAAGTGACTGATCTGAGATGGGTTTTAGAGTGTGGATAGGAGTTTGCCAGGTAGAAAGCAGAAAGGACATTGGGAGCAACCAGAAGATCAAACACAAAGGCATGGAGATGGGAATGCATTCTGCATTCAGGAAGCTGTGAGTAGTTCAGGTCTAACTAAACAATGACATGGGGAAGGACAAGTTTGAAAGCAGAACTGGAACCAGGAGCAGGAAGGTCTAGTATGAGGTGAGCTAAAGAGCGAGGCCCCTGCCCTGATTGCTGGGGAGCCAGTAAAACATATAAAGCAATGGAGCAATGTGATCAAGTAATTGCCAAAGTTCTGACAGATGAAAGTCCAGTTTATCTCCTAGTATACGGACAAAATGCAAATTTTTAGAAGGAGGATGATAAACACTGTGAATATGCATTTTTGAACATGGCTTTCTTCTAACCAACATTTGGGAAGTATACTTTTCCCCCATCAACATTTTTGCATGATTACAAAACTTATAAACATTAATTATAGGAAAACATATAAAAGCACAAAAAAAGATTTAAAAAAATCACTGCAATCCACCCATCCAGATAAAATCTCTGCTACAATGAAGTGTTCCTTTTTAGTCACGTGCAGAAGGTGGCCCAGCATGGGATTCAGAAGGGAGTAGTTTCTGATGAACCTGTTTGCATGAGCTGGTTTGTTTTTTGAAAGGTAAAATGGAATGGTTTCACTTATGTCAAGGGGTTTCACCTATGTCACCTCACATGGAGCTGGGAGGCCATAAAGAAGGTGGGCCTCCTGGACATTTCAACAGGTGGAACCATGAACTTCTGAACCTGGCCAAACCGCAAATATTCTAAGGAATCCACCTGAACACCTGCAACTTGTTATAATAAGAGACTTAGCTTACTGAGAGCCTTAGCAACCAATTATACTCAGCCAAGACTTGTTTTCTGCCCCCCAAACCAATCAAAATTCTTTGTAAACAACATATAAAAACATTCCCTTTTGTCTTTAAAAATTTCTTGACTTTTGTTCCCTGGGAGAGCAGTTTGGGTTGCTGCCTACATCTGTTTCCCCAGAATTCTCAGTTCTGAGAACACAAATAAATGCTTTTGTCTTTATTTTAGCTCAGCCTTTTTTCTGGGTCAACAGCCTTGCAGAAAAGGCTTGGGATGGCAACTGGAAAGAGGAGGAGGAAAACATGGGACTGTTCTTCAGCTCTACCCTTGAACTCTGGTCTGAGCTCTCTGAAAAGAGAGGAGATGTTCTCTCCACTTTTGCAGGGAATTTGGGTGGTTCTGATACCATTTGGGCTCAGGGGTCTTGATTTTTTGGAGGACATCAGCTGCTGAGCAGTGAGAGGAGTTGTCCTTAAATGGCTGCCATGTGGTAAACATCTCCGGGAGCACCTGGATTTGAGTGGCTGGATTTGAGCAGGCTGGCTTGTGAGCACATGTGATACCAAATGCCCACTGGGAGAAATTCCTGGGGAAAACTGAAAATGGAGTAGGGAGGCCAAGATCCACAATAAGAAAAAGGTGGGTATGAATGCTAATGTTACTTCCTTCACACCCGCAAGCCAGAGTCAGAAAAGTAAGAAGCTGCAATTTGGGGCTTCTGGTTAAGATGGCCTGAAGTTCACTCTTTGAGGACCCCTCATCTGTACCACACACAAAGCAATGAAAGATAAAATACTCTGGTGAAGGAAGGTGGAGACCCGGGAGTAGACAGCATGGTCTGAGGATCCTCTGGGTCACATGGAGAGAGGCAGTTCCTCTCCTTGGAGTGCATTTGGGACAGGGGGCTCAACCTCTCCAGGGGTGAGGGACCTGGCGGGGGCCATTGAGCTGCCCCATTCACTAGCATAGGACTCGAGGCCAATTTCTTTTTTTTTTTTCATTTTATTATGTTATGTTAGTCATCATACAAAACCTCATTAGTTTTTGATGTGGTGATCCACGATCCATTGTTTTCATATAACACCCAGTGCTCCATGCAGTACGTACCCTCCTTAATACCCATCACCAGGCTAATCAATCCCTCCTCCCCCCCCAAACCCTGTTTGTTTCTCAGAGTCCATAGTCTCTCATGGTTCATCTCTCCCTCCAATTCTCGCCCCCGTCATTTTTCCTTTCCTTCTCCTAGTGTCCTCCATACTATTCCTTATGTTCCACAAATAAGTGAAACCATATGATAATTGACTTTCTCTGCTTGACTTATTTCACTTAGCATAATCTCCTCCAGTCCCAACCATGTTGATGTAAAAATTGGGTATTCATCCTTTCTGATGGCTGAGTGATATTCCATTGTATATATGGACCACATCTTCTTTATCCATTCATCTGTTGAAGGGCATCTTGGCTCTTTCCACAGTTTGGCTGTTGCAGACATTGCTGCTATGAACATTGGGGTGCATATGGCCCTTCTTTTCACTACATCTGTGTCTTTGGGGTAAATACCCAGTAGTGCAATTGCTGGGTCATAGGGTAGCTCTCTTAGAAGAGAAATAATTAAAATTAAAGCAGAGATCAATGAATTAGAAACCAGAAACACAGTAGATCAGATCAACGAAACTACAAGTTGGTTCTTTGAAAGAATTAATAAGATTGATAAACCACTGGCCAGACTTATCCAAAAGAAAAGAGAAAGGACCCAAATTAATACAATTATGAATGAAAGGGGAGAGATCACGACTAACACCAAGGAAATAGAAGCAATTATTAGAAATTATTATCAACAACTATATGCCAATAAACTGAGCAATCTGGATGAAATGGAGGCCTTCCTGGAAACCTATAAGCTGCCAAGACTGAAACAGGAAGAAATTGACAACCTAAATAGGCTAATAACCAGTAACGAGATTGAAGCAGTGATCAAAAACCTCCCAAAAAACAAGAGTCCAGGGCCTGATGGATTCCCTGGGGAATTCTACCAAATGCTCAAAGAAGAAATAATACCTATTCTACTGAAACTGTTTCAAAAAATAGAAACAGAAGAAAAACTTCCAAACTCATTCTATGAGGCCAGCATTACCCTAATCCCCAAACCAGGCAAAGACCCCATCAAAAAGGAGAATTTCAGACCAATATCCCTGATGAATGTGGATTCCAAAATCCTCAACAAAATCCTAGCTAATAGGATCCAACAATACATTAAAAGGATCATCCACCACGACCAAGTGGGATTTATCCCCAGGATGCAAGGGTGGTTCAACATTCACAAATCAATCAATGTGATAGAACACATTAATAAGAGGAGGGAGAAGAACCATATGGTCCTCTCAACTGATGCAGAAAAAGCATTTGACAAAATACAACATCCTTTCCTGATTAAAACTCTTCAGAGTATAGGGATAGAGGGAACATTCCTCAAGTTCATAAAATCCAACTATGAAAAACCCACAGTGAATATCATCCTCAAAGGGGAGAAGCTGAGAGCCTTTCCCTTAAGATCAGGAACACGTCAAGGATGCCCACTCTCACCACTATTGTTCAACATAGTACTAGAAGTCCTAGCAACAGCAATCAGACAACAAAAAGAAATAAAAGGTATTCAAATTGGCAAAGAAGTCAAACTCTCTTTTCGCAGAAGACATGATACTTTATGTGGAAAACCCAAAAGACTCCACCCCCCAAATTACAATTATAAGAACTCATACAGCAATTCAGTAATGTGGCAGGATACAAAATCAATGCACAGAAATCAGTTGCTTTCTTATACACTAACAATGCAACTGTAGAAAGATAAATTAGAGAAACGATTCCATTTACAATAGCACCAAAACCCATAAGATGCCTCGGAATAAAGCTAACCAAAGAGGTAAACGATCTATACTCTAGGAACTACAGAACACTCATGAAAGAAATTGAACAAGACACAAAAAGATGGACAAATATTCCATGCTCATGGATCGGAAGAATAAACATTGTTAAAATGTCTATGCTACCCAGAGCAATCTATACCTTCAATGCCATCCCAATCAAAATTCCAATGACATTTTTCAAAGTGCTGGAACAAACAATCCTAAAATTTGTATGGAACCAGAAAAGCCCCCAAATCACCAAGGAAATGTTGAAAAAGAAAAACAAAGCTGGGGGCATCACGTTGCCCGATTTCAAGCTATATTACAAAGCGGTGATAACCAAGACAGCATGGTACTGGCACAAAAACAGACATATAGACCAATGGAACAGAATAGAGAACCCAGATATGGACCCTGAACTCTATGGTCAAATAATCTTTGACAAAGCAGGAAAAAACATGCAATGGAAAAAAGACAGTCTCTTCAATATATGGTGCTGGGATAATTGGACAGCCACATGCAGAAGAATGAAACTCGACCATTCGCTAACACCATTCACAAAGATAAACTCAAAATGGACGAAAGACCTCAATGTGAGACAGGAATCCATCAAAATCCTAGAGGAGAACATAGGCAGTAACCTCTTTGACATCACCCATAGCAACTTCTTTCAAGATACATCTCGAAAAGCTAGCGAAACAAAGGCAAAAATGAACTTTTGGTACTTCATCAAGATAAAAAGTTTCTGCACAGCAAAGGAAACAGTCAACAAAACAAAGAGGCAACCCACAGAATGGGAGAAGATATTTCAAATGACACTACAGATAAAGGGCTGGTATCCAAGATCTATAAAGAACTTCTCAAACTCAACACCCAAAAAACAAATAATCAAGTCAAAAAGTGGGCAGAAGACATGAAAAAACACTTCTCTGAAGAAGACATACAAATGGCTAACAGACACATGAAAAAATGTTTATCATCATTAGCCATCAGGGAAATTCAAATCAAAATCACATTGAGATACCACGTTATACCAGTTAGAATGGCAAAAATGGACAGGGCAAGAAACAACAAATGTTGGAGAGGTTGTGGAGAAAGGGGAACCCTCCTACACTGTTGGTGGGAATGCAAGTTGGTACAGCCACTTTGGAAAACAGTATGGAGGTGCCTCAAAAATTTAAAAATAGAGCTACCCTATGACCCAGCAATTGCACTACTGGGTATTTACCCCAAAGACACAGATGTAGTGAAAAGAAGGGCCATATGCACCCCAATGTTCATAGCAGCAATGTCTGCAACAGCCAAACTGTGGAAAGAGCCAAGATGCCCTTCAACAGATGAATGGATAAAGATGTGGTCCATATATACAATGGAATATTACTCAGCCATCAGAAAGGATGAATACCCAACTTTTACTTCAACATGGTTGGGACTGGAGGAGATTATGCTAAGTGAAATAAGTCAAGCAGAGAAAGTCAATTATCATATGGTTTCACTTATTTGTGGAACATAAGGAACACCATGGAGGACACTAGGAGAAGAAAGGGAAAAATGAAGGGGGAGAAATCGGAAGGAGAGGTGAAGCATGAGAGACTGTGGACTCTGAGAAACAAACAGGGTTCTAGAGGGGAGGGGGGTGGGGGGATGGGTTAGCCTGGTGATGGGTATTAAGGAGGGCACGTACTGCATGGAGCACTGGGTGTTATACGAAAACAATGGATCGTGGATCACCACATCAAAAACTAATGAGGTTTTGTATGGTGACTAACATAACATAATACAATAAAAAAATTAAAAAAATAAATAAATATACTGTAATGTATTAATATTTATTGAGCATATAATTACAGGCCAAACATTGTGCTAGGTGCTGGGATTACAGCAGTGAACAAAACTCTCATGGCCCCTCCATGGGAGACAAACACTAAACAAATAAATATATAAATAACTATAAAATCATAATTGTGATAAATGCTATTAAAAAATAAAGTACACTACCACCCACCCAGTGGAGCAAGTCAGAAGCATAGAAGTTATTTCTGCCTTCTTTATCTCGAATATCAAACAGTCACCAAGTTCTATTGATTCTTAATTCCTAAATATTTCTGAAATTCAACTACTTAATTTCCATTTCCTCTGTTACCATCCAAGTGCAGGACATCATTGTCTTTAAGATTCCTATCACAGTCTACTAACTGGCTTCTACTTCTAGTCTTGCTCTCTCTTATGTTTTATCTGCACTGCAGCCTACTAGAATGACTAGTTAAAAGTGCTTAAAGTATTTCAAAATATTTTCACTGTCTTTAGGATAAAGTGCAAACTCCTAAGCATAACTAAAAACTCTGGACATTACATGTAAAATAAACACCAGAAGATTCTAAGTGGTAGGAAAAAAGAAGGCATACTGGCTAGAGAACTCTGAATCCAAGAAATGACATGGTGGTGCATCCTCTGCACTTTTTTTCTCCCTCATATATCCCAGACTTAGAGCTAAAAAAGCTGACAAACCAGAAACATGAGCAGGCACTGAGAGAAAAACCCTAACAGAAGCCATTCTCTGTAGCCAAAGGATTGGAAAGGAGTAGGCTAGCAACACATAAAACGTTTAGACAGTAACCACTCAATTACAGCCAAACATTACAGAAAAACTGTAACTTCTGACCCAATCCGCAACCCCAATGGCAAAAGCCAAATAGGGACCCTCCCCTCACCAGGGTCGTATTAGAGAAGGCTCAGTAGGAATACAGGAATTTCTTCCCCAATTGATGTACTTAATCCCCCACTTCTTATTAATGAAGAGTATGTGAGTAGCCTGAACTTCCACCCCTATCCAGCAGTAATGAGTCACCCCTCCTCCTCACCACTAGAATGGTGTCAGTGGTGGAGAGTCAGGAATTTTGTGGAGAGTCAGGAATTTTACCACTACCCAGCAGATACAATAATCAATAGATGTCAAGACCAAGATAACAGCAATTTCAGAACTACATGACAAAGATGTTAAAGCAGCCATCAAAAAAATGCTTCAATGAACATTATAAACATGCTTCATATAAATGAAAAAAGTATAAAATCTCCCCTAAAGAAAGAGAGTCTTAGCAAAGAACTAGAAGATATGAAGAAGTACCAAGTGGAAATTTTGGAACTGAAAAATAAAATAGCGAAACAAAAATCTCACTGGATGGGCTCAACAGAAGAACAGAGGGAACAGAGAAAATAATAAGTAAACTTGAAGACAGAATAATAGAAATTACCCAATCCGAATAATAAAAAGAAAGTGAACTGAAAAAATAAATGAATAGAGCCCCAGGATCCATGGGACTATAATAAAAGATCTAGTGTTCACATCATTGGAGTCCCAGAAAGAAAGAAGGTGGGGTTGAAAAAGTACTCAAAGAGGGGCACCTGGGTGGCTTAGTGGGTTAAGTGTCTGCCTTTGGCTCAGGTCATGATCCCAGAGTCCCAGGACCAAGCCCGCATCAGGCTCCCCGCTCAGTGGGGAGTCTGCTTCTCCCTCTCCCTCTACCCCCCCCACTCATGCTAGCTCTCTCTTGCGCTCATTCTCTCTCTCTCAAATAAATAAATAAAATCTTAAAGAAAAAGTACTCCAAGAAATAATGGACAAAAATTTTCTGAATTTGGCAAAAAGCATAAGCCCATAGATTCAAGAAACTGAACAAATTTCAAATAGGAAAATCCAAAATAATCTACACCAAGACACACTATAGTTAAATATCTGAAAATTCATATCAAAGAAAAACAGAAAAACCCTTGAAAATAGTGAGAGAGAAATGTCATTTTACCAGTAAGAAAAAACAATGCAAATGACAATGGGTTTCTCAACAAAAACCATGGAGGCAGGAAGGAATTAGTACAACGTTTTTAAAGTGATGAAAAGAAAGAACTATCAACCCAAAAGCCAAAATCCAGCAAAAATATCCTTCAGGAAGGAGGGGAAAATGAAGATATTTCAGATAAGGGAAACTGGAGGGTACACTGGAGAATTCTACCAAATGTTGAAAGAAGAATTAAGACGAATTTACACAATCTTTTCCAGAAAATGAAAGAAGGAGGAACACTCCCCAATTCATCTGATGAAGCTAATATTACTCTGATGCCAAAACCAGATCCAAAAAATGCAAAAAAAGGAAAACTACAGACCAATATTGCTCATTCGTAGGTGCAAACATCCTTAATAATACTGGCATATGGAATTAAGCAATATATACAAAAGAATTAAACACCATAAATATTTTAGTTTTCTAGGACTGTCCTAACAGAGTACCATAAACTAGATAGCTTTAAACAACAGAATTTTACTCTTTCATGGTTTTGGAGGCTAGCATTCCAGAATCAAGGTGTCAGCAATGTCATTCTCCCTCTGAGACTCTGGGCAGAATCTTGCCTTTCCTCTTCTTTGCTTTTGGTGATGGCCATTGATCCTTGTCCTTCCAATCTACGTCTCTGTCATCACACAGTGTTCTCTCTGTGTGTCTCAGTCTTCAGGTGGCTTTTTCATCTTCTAATGAGGACACCAGTCCTACGGAATAAGGGACCTTGCATTTGGATGTTGTTTCTTAGACGTGACACAAAAGCACAAGCAGCAAAAGGAAATAAACATTGGACTGTATTGAAATTTAAAATTTCTGTGCTGAGGGGCGGCTGGGTGGCTCAGTCATTAAGCGTCTGCCTTTGGCTCAGGTTATGATCCTAGGGTCTTGGGATCAAGCTCCGTTTCTGGCTCCCTGCTTGGTTGGGAGCCTACTTCTCTCTCCCTCTTCCACTCCCCCTACTTGTGTTCCCTCTCTGTCTTTCTCTCTGTCAAATAAATAAATAAATAAATAAATAAAATCTTTTTAAAAATCTAAAGAAAATAAAATTTCTGTGCTGAAAACAATACCATTAAGAAAGTGAAAAGACAACTGACAGAATGGGAAAATATTTTCTAATTGTGTATCTAATAAGGGACCGGTGTCCAGAATATATAAAGAATTACAACTCAATAATAAAAAGACAAAGGGTGGGGGGATGGGTTAGCCTGGTGATGGGTATTAAAGAGGGCACGTTCTGCGTGGAGCACTGGGTGTTATGCACAAACAATGAATCATGGAACACTACATCAAAAACTAATGATGTAATGTATGGTGATTAACATAACAATAAAAAATTTAAAGAAAAAAATAAAGAAAAAGACAAAGAACTCAATTAAAAAATGGCAAAGGATCTGAATAGACTTTCCTCCAAAGAAGATATACAAATAGCAAATAGGCACATGAAAATGTGTGCAACAGCATTAGCCATCAGAGAAATACAGGTCAAAACCACAATGAGATACCACTTCACTTCCACAAAGGGGGGCTGTAATAAAAAAAAAAAAAAAGACACTGATAAGTATTGGGGAGGATGTGAAGAAATTGAAATACTCATATATTGCTAGGGAGAATGTAAAAAATGATTCAACTCCTTTCAAAAACAGTTTGACAGTCTCCCAAAGTTATACATAAAGTTACCATATGACTCAGTAATTTTGCTCCTAGGTATATACCCAAGAGAATTTAAAACTTATGTGTATGCAAAAATGTGTACATCTGTAGCAGCATTATTCCTAATAGCCAGAAAGTGGGAAAAACCAAAAGTCTATCAACTGAGAAATGCATAAACAAAATGCAATATATCCATATAATGGAATACTATTGAGCCATAAGTAATGAAGTATGGAAACATGCTAGAATACAGATAAACTTTGAAAACACTGTTAATAAGAAGCCAGTCACAAACGAACACATATGGTATGATTACATCATATGAAGTGTCCAAATAAGCAAATCCATAGAGAGAGAACACAATTGCCAGGGGCTGGGAGAGAGGAATGAGGAGAGGACTGCTGGTGGATATGGGGTTCTCTTTTGGGGGTTTTGAAATATTCTGGAATTAGATAGTTATGATGATAGTTGTAAAATTTTATAAATACACTAAAACTATTGTACACTTTAAAATAAAATAAATAAATGTTAAATAATAGTGATGACCCCAAATGCTGGTGAGGTTTCAGAGAAACTCATACATTGCTGGTGGTTTTAGGATATGGTACAGCCACTCTGGAAAATGGTGGGCAGTTTCTTTTAATACTGAATATGTAACTACCATACATCACAGCAGTTTCACTCCTGGGCATTTATCCCAGAGAAATGAAAACTTATGTTCACACAAAAACCTGTAAATGAATGTTTATAGGAGTTTGTAATAGCCAAAACCTGGAAATAACCCAGAGGTTGTTAAGCAGATGAATAAATAAACAAACCACGCAGCACCACTCAAGTAAAAAGGAAGGGATTGATGCATGCAACAAGCTTGCTCAAGCTCTAGAGAACTGAGCTGTGGGAAGATAAGCCAATCTCCAAGGATTATGTGCTGTATGATTCTACTTATAGGACATTCTTGAAATGACAAAATTATGGAGATGGAGAAGAGAATGGTGGTTAGCAGAGGTTAGGAAGGTGTGAAAACAGGAGGGAAGTAGGTGTAGCTATAAAAGGGCAATGTGAGGGATCCTTGCAGTTTTGTTAATGTTCTGTATCTTATACTAACGTATTTATCTTGCTTGTGATATTGCACTATAATTTTGAAGATATTACCATTAGATGAAATGAGTGAAGAGCACATTAACTAGATCTCTTTGTATTATTTCTTAAAACAGCATGTTTATATATAATTATCAAAAACTTAAAAAATTTAATTAAAAGGTAATAGTCACAACAATGAGAGCACTACACACCTATTAGAATGGTAAAAATCCAGAACACTGACAACACCGTGTGCTGGTGAGGATGTGGAGGAACAGGAACTCTCATTCATTGCTGGTGGGAATGCAAAATGGTACAGTCACTTTGGAAGACAGTTTAATGGCTTCTACAAAATTAAAAATACTCTTACCATACAACCCAGCAATTGGGCTCCTTGGTATTTACCCAAAGGAATTGAAAACTTATGTCCATACAAACACCTGCACCTGGTTGTTTATAGCAGCTTTATTCATAATTGCCAAAACTTGGAAGCAACCAAAATGTCCTTTATCGGTGAATGGATAAATAGACATTATTCAGAGCTAAAATTAAATGAGCTATGAAACCATGAAAAGACACAGAGAAACCTTAAATGTGCATTATTAAGTGACAGAAGCCAATCTGAAAATGCTACATACTATATGATTCCAACTATATGACATTATAGGAAAGACAAAACTATGGAGACACTAAAAAGATCAGTGGTTGCCAGAGATTGAGAGGAGGAAGGAATGAGTAGGCAGAGCACAGAAGATTTTTAGGGCAATGAAAACTACTCTTTATGATACTATAATGGTGAAAACCTATCACTTGTCCAAACCTACAGAATGTATACCACCAAGAGTGAATCCTAACATAAACTATGGACTTGGAGGTCATAATGATGCATCAGTGTAAGTTTATCAATTGTAACAAATGTACCACTTTGGTGGGGGAAATTGATAGTGGGGGAGGCTATACATGTGTGGGTATATATGGAAATTCCGCACCTTCTCCTTAATTTTGCCTAAAACTGCTCTAAAAAAATAGTTTATTTTTTAAAAAAGGTAAAACCACTAAAACACTAGAATAAAAAAGAGGAATTTTGTAAAATCTCAGAGTGGGAAAGGTCAGACACAAAACACAAAGGCACCCAAAGAAAAAAATGTATAAATTTGATTTATAAAGGTTTTCAATTTCTACATGGAAAAATCAAAACACAAATAATAAACTAGACAAAATATTTGTAAAAATATGACACAAAATTCCAATTTCTTTGTTATATTAAAAGGTTGTATGTATCACTAAGGAAGAACAACCATCAGAGAAATAAACATGAACACGCCGTTTTCAGAAATAAAAATATAAATATAAAAAGATGTCCAACCTCACTCATAATTAAATAAATATACATTAAAACAACTAGATAATACTTTTCATCTATCAGATTGGCCAAAATATAGAAGTTTGCTAACTATCGCATGTTCAAAGGTGTGAAAAAAACTGGCACAATTGAAATTTTGGTCTACTCAAAAACGTGCACACAGATGTTTGAAGCAGTTTTATTCATAATTGCAAAACTTGGGAGTAATCAAGGTGTCCTTCAACAGGTGAATGTATAAACTCTGGTACATCCATACAATGGAATATTACTTAGCACTAAAAGAAATGAGCTGTCAAGGCACAAAAAAACATGGAGGGATCTTAAACACATATTAAGGGAAGCCAATCTTAAAAGGCTATATTCTATATGATTCTAACTACATGACATTCTAGAAAAGGCAAAAGTATAGAGACAGTAAAAAAATCAGTTTTTCCAGGGACTGGAGGGATTAGGGAGGAAGGGGGAGGGATAAATAGGTGACGCACAGGGGATTTTTAGGGCAGTGAAACTATTGTGTATGATATTGTAATGGTGGATATGTGTTGTTATATATTTGTCAAAACCCATAAAATGTACAATACAAAGAGTGAACCTTAATGTAAACTATGGAGCTTCAGTTAATAATAATGTATCAATGTGGGTTCATCAGTTGTAAGAATTGTACCACACTAATATAAGATATAAATAATAGTGGAAACTATGGTAGACTAGAGAGAGGTATTTGGGAACTCTGTATTTTCTGATTTCTCTATAAGCCTCCAACTGTTCCAAAAGAATCAAGATCTAAATTAAAAAAATAGGTCACCATTGGAGGATTCTATGAACTAATTATTTTGAAAACTGTTAAGAGAAAGATTTGATGTCTTTCTAATACACACTGGACCCCTAGGGAATCAAATAACAGAGAGGAAGTTTCTCGTTATAGACATATTCCTGCTAATAAGGAAGGAATGATATGTCCATTTTGCAACACCTGATCAATAATCTATCTAGGTAATGAACATCAAAGGCTGCTCTATAAATACAAAAGTAAACACAACCAGGGCACCTGCGTGGCTCATTCATTAAGCATCTGCCTTCAGCTCAGGTCATGATCCCAGGGTCCTGGGATTGAGCCCCGCTTCTGGCTCCCTGCTCTGCAGGAGGCCTGCTTCTTCTCCCTTTCCCACTTCCCCTGCTTGTGTTCCTTCTCTCGTTCTCTCTATGTCAGATAAATAAATAAAATCTTAAAAAAAAAAAAAAGTAAACACAACCAGATGATCTATGCTATCTTGACCAAAAAAAAGAGACAAACCTGAGTCTGATAAAGCCTCTCTAGATCCAACTATCAATTTACAGAAAATACGGAGGACAGGAAAACATACTAAAAGGCATTATGGGGATACAATCAGCAAAATCCATAGGTGTAAAACTATAGGTCAAACCTATTTCTTTGATAAGTAAGCTTCAAGGGGAAAAAAGATGAAAGAAACTCTTTAGATTAAAAGACTTATGGGGCGCCTGGGTGGCTCAGTCATTAAGTGTCTGCCTTCGGCTCAGGTCATGATCTCAGGGTCCTGGGATGGAGCCCAGATCGAGCCCCTCATCGGGCTCCTGCTCGGCAGGAAGCCTGCTCGGCAGGAAGCCTGCTCCTCCCTCTCCCACTCCCCCTGCTTGTGTTCCCTCTCTCGCTGTCAAATAAATAAATAAAATCTTAAAAAAAAAAAAAGATTTACGAGTCAAATCAAATCTCAATGTGTGAACTTTATTTGGATCTTTGATTCATACAAACTCTAAATTTAAGAAAATTATTAACAGTTGAAAATCTGAACAATGACTGGATATTTGATGATAAAGAATTATTAAATTTGTATGTGTGATGATATTGTGGTTGTTTTTTTTTTAAAAAAAACTTAAAGAGCTTCACACTGTAATCTTTACAAATGAAATGAAAAAGTATCTGGGATTTAATTCAACATAAAATAGGAAAGGGGAAAAGGTGAGGGTTTAGGTGAAACAAGACAGGTCATTAGTAGATCACTGTTGAAACTGGACATTAGGTACATAGACCTATTACATTAATCTGTTTACTTTTTCACATGTTTGAAATCTTCCATAGTAAAATTAATTTTAAAAAATAAGCAACACACACACAAAATAAAACAAACAACGGGAAACAGTAATGAGTATTATTGTGAAACAAAACCTATGTGGTCTTTTTTATGATCTAGCTAATTGTGTAGGAATTCTTTTTGATCCCTGCTACTTTCTCAGTGTCCATGTCCATGCAATCACCAAATACTGTTCATTCTACTTCTAAACTAACACTTCTTTCGAACTAGTCGAAGCTAAATTTGGCCTTTGCTTAGTGCACTTCTACTTTTGCCTGCCTCCAAAACTGCAGCCAGAGTGGTTTTTTTAAAAACACAAATTTGATCATACCCATCTTTTGCTTAAAATCCACAAATGCTTCTCAGCGGTCATAGGATAACAGCTAGCATCGTCAATATGCACACACTTTATGGCCTTGCGGGATCTGTTCCGACCCTATGTACCTAACCAGCTCCATCTTGAGATGTTCTGCCTTTCTTACACTCCAGCTACTTCTTGAACTTGCCATACTCCTTCCCAACTCAGAGCATCGCACTTGCTCCTCCCTCTGCCTGGAATGCCGCCTTCCCCCAACATGCAGCCTCATCCTTCAGATATCGCCTTAAATGCTACTTTCTCAAGATAGCTTTCCAGTTATTTTTGGTCTAGGGGAGATCGAACTTCTCACAGATTCATAACAACTTGTCACAACTGAAATTTAAAAATTACTGAGGTTATTTATTTAATGTCTATCTTTCCTCCTCTAATACAATCTCAAAGAGAGAAGGAACTAGGTCTTACTATATCCCCAAAGCCTAGTATTTTTTCTGCACATAGCCTAAAAGGTCAATAAATCTCTACTAAAGTATAAATGACTGGTTTGATGAGTGAATAAATAAATGAATTTAAATATAATACTCGTCAAATCATGAAAGAGAATTACGTGCACCATAAGCATAATATTACACAGTTAACCTTAGTCGTGTTAGTCATATTCCTGACAAAAGATTTGCAAAGCTTCGATGTATATATATAGAAATAAACAAAAATAGGAAGTGAGAATGGCTACATTACAAATCCAAGCTACAGTCACTCACTGATACTCCAAAAGTACTTAACAACAAAGAAACAGGGACGTATCTTCATATACCATCCACCTTTCAAAGGAGGCAGACAGATATTCAAATAAAAGTGCTGATTCAAGTTCCAACTTTGTTATTCAGACAGAAAACTCAGATTCTCTCAAAGAGTAATAAAGACCATATATCCTAAAATTTTACATTTATATTCAATTATTTAAAACAGGCTACATACAGATTGCACACCGTCTCCTAACTCTTACAAAATGGGTGAATTTAACTAATCTATTCAAGTAAAATCAAAGATCTTCATAACTTTTAAAGTTAATTAATGAGAAAAAAACTACAAACTCCTGAACCAAAATTTTATTTTAAATTATTAGGCTTTCGTGCATATGAAATTTTTTTATAACATATGACATGGAAAGATGTTAGCACATTGAACAACAATAGAAAAAATTTTCATACAACTTGTAAATCACTAATATGTTTATTTCTCCAGTGAAATGAATGTAGTTTGCTTAAATCAACTTTGTCATGGAACATCAAGTACGTTTAAAATTTTTATATTATTCTTTAATAACTTCCTAATAAGGTTTTGAGTTTCTAGTTGACTTACACATAATATTTTTTTCAGTGTATTGAATACTGTAGTAACTTTTTGTCTCATTTCTGGTGGAACATGTCTAATATCTAAATATTCAGATAATTTAGATCTGGAATTGTACAGCATGTTAATAACAGTTTCAATGTCATCAATTCCACTACTGTTTCGTCCTGGTGGTAACAGCTGGGATTTATACATCTTTTGTAGTTTATGTTCCGCTGCTTCTGCTAAAGCAAGGCTCCGTTTTAGGTGCTCTCTAGAGGCTTGAATGTCCTCTCTGTATTCTGGCTTGAGGCTCTCAGCAAGAGGTACCTGTTGTACCTGTGAACGAATATCTGAAATTTTTTTCAAAATGTCTTCATTACTCAGAACCTGTGGGCGTTTTTCAAACGTTAGTGCATCCGATTTTTCCATTTCATTTTCACCCAAGAGCTGAGGAACATCTTCTAGTTCTGTGACCTTATCCACGTCAGTGCTCCAACCTGAAGAGGCAATAAATGGTTGGCCCGAGGTGACATCTGGACTTGGGGATGTCTCAGTAACGTTTGGCCATGGCTTTGGTGCCTCAGTTTGTGCCAGTTCTGGCTCTGGCTCTGGCTCTTTTACAATATATGGTTCATCTGTGTGCAACACAACAGAAACTTTATTTGGTTTAGTTGACCAGAATGCTGTACTTTGGGTAGTTTCCTTCTTCTCTACTTCCAGTGTGAAGCCTCCGGTAGGGGAAGCTGTGGGTTCTTCACTGATACGATTGATTAAAACACCATTTTCAGTGGAAAAGTCTCCATGTGTGATTATCTCCTTTAATCTTGATACTTTCGGTCCTATAGAATGAACATTATTTGGAGACTTTGATTTTTTCTCAGGACCTGGCTCCTTAGTAGGGACACTTAGTATTAGGTTCTGTAAAACTTCTACATAATGATTTAAGTTTTGTTCTTCATCAGGCGTCACAGTTATGCCTTAAAGGAAAAGAAAAATCAAACAGTAAGTAACACTTAATATTATATATGATATATTGACAGAATCTACTGACCTAATTTACTTCCTATGTTATCACTTAAAAGTTGAGATAAAGAACCAAGAAATAAAGCACTTTTGGCCCAGTCGATTTTCACCTAAATAAAAAAATATATATTTATTCAGATCCTTAACACATGAACAAGATTAGTGCAAAAGTTGCATATTAACACAATTCTCTATATTTTTTCGGTTTTACTCTCCCATATGATTCAGTAGGTAGCTTCTTAAGACAAAATTCTTGACCATATCCTCCACCACAGTGGTGTGCTGGAATTGGCTCATACTGGCTCACCAGAACCAATTATTCAATTTTTAGGAATTTTGTGAACCAAATGTTAAACATAGACATTATTAAAAATTATTTTAATTTGCAATTAAACAAATTGTATTCAAAATCCATCACTTCTTATTACTTTATGTCATTTTACTATTATCTATGGTCTTGAGGTTATTTACATCTAGTGTAGCTGTATGGTAGAAATGCTATGTGATGGTATACTAGTCTATATCTCTTTCTCTGTCCCTGTTCAGTAACATCAAATAAATAGCCTGAAATCAACTGTGATGGAAATATTTACGTCACATAAATGGGCAAGTGCTATAAATCTCGGCTTACCAGTCTCTCCAAAAAGCTAGTTGTTGAACGTTTACCAGTATACCATTGCCTTCAACCCAGCAAAGATCTAACTACAGCCTGTGGGTCATATCTGATGTAGAAATGTTAAGGTTCAGAGCAAACAGTCAAGAAAGAATTCTTGAGACAACTTTAGTGCAAAAAGGTGGTATTATTAAAGCAAGGGGACAGCACCCATGGGCAGAAAGAGCTGCACTGGGATTGTGAGGGGTGGCCCATTATATATTTTCAAGTTGGGAGGGGGGTTAGGGATAGCCTAGGTCTCTAAGGAATTTGGAAGCAAGGTTTCCAGGACCTTGAGGGGCTAACTATTGTTAGGAAAAGGTCATTTATCACCGTCTAGTAAAACCTTACTCATGAAACCCTTCAGATGTATATCACTGGGCCATCTGCTTGAAGGATGATTGCTAACATATATCATGGGGGTTATAGGAAAAGGAAGTTTCCAAAGGAATTTTTATATGTTAAAGGAGACTTACAGGATCCTGGTGGTTGGGATAATGTTACACTAAGATTGCCCTTTGCCCTTAGCAAAGTATCAACATCAAGGTAATTGAGTTCCTAGAGGAAGGTCACTCTGCCTGTATCAAGGACTTGTCAACTGGCAGCAAGTTGTAAGGAAATTTATTTTCTTTTGCTTTTGATTCCCACATTAATATCCACCTAATTGTTTTGTAAATAAAGTTGTATTGGAACCCAGCCAGTCTTGCCCATCTGTTTATGTATTATCTATGGCTGCTTTTGGTTGCAACAATAGAACTGAGTAGTTACAACAGAGACCACATGGGGTACAAAGCTGAAAATACTATCCGGCCCTTTACAGAAAAAGTTTGCCAACTCCTGGTCTAAACCATCAACACTTCACTCTTAAAACAAAATAGCAGTTCTATTTATACAGGTATTTTGCAGCATCTGAGTGGTTGGTGAAGCCTCTCATTTCCAACACAGAAAACAAAAAAGATTATTGAATAAGATATTCCGAAATTCTCCTCAGGTCCCCTACTCCTAAGATGGTTTTTAATATTAAGTGCTGGAATTTTGTACTACATGTCATTTTTTAAAAGATTTTATTTATTTATTTGAGAGGGAGAGAATGAGAGATAGAGAGCACGAGAGGGAAGAGGGTCAGAGGGAGAAGCAGACTCCCCGCTGAGCAGGGAGCCCGATGCGGCACTCGATTCCGGGACTCCAGGATCATGACCTGAGCCGAAGGCAGTCGCTTAACCAACTGAGCCACCCAGGCGCCCCTACATTTTGAAATGATTTTGCCACTATCAAGGATATAAATTGACTTAATTCAAGAAAGTAAGTCACTTTTTACCAAACTCTAATGCGTAACTCCTACCTAAATCCTCCCTCTGCAGGCAAAATGAAATTACAAACTTTATGTTCAGCAGGTACTTCTATTCAGCACTTTCACAAGCACAAAACGGTTAAAAATGCTTTATATTTAAATGTTTTTCCTCTCTTCCTTAAGTCTTGTTACAACTTAGAAAGGCCAGATGGATATTTAATCAAAATTGAAAGTATATTTCTAAATTAAAAACAAGTTTTTTAAGATTTTTTATTTATTTATTTGACAGAGAGAGACACAGAAAGAGAAGGAACACAAGCAGGGGGAGTGGGAGAGGGAGAAGCAGGCTCCCGCCGAGCAGGGAGCCCGATGCGGGGCTCGATCCCAGGACCCTGGGATCAGGACCTGCGCCGAAGGCAGATGCTTAACAACTGAGCCACCCAGGCGCCCCTAAAAACTTTCTTAATGAGAACAGTTTAGTAGGCAAAGTGATAATGGAAAGATACCAGACTTCTCTGGAGATCTAGATTCTAAAAGTACATTCTGCATTTTATGTTATGCTTAGAAAAGCCTTGCATACTTCAAGATCCATATGACAATGATAAGTGAAAAAAGGGAGATAGATTTTGATATCATCTCTGTAATAATTCTCATAAAATCGCTGACCCTGTATCATGCATTTTTGTCTGTGAATTGTGGATTTTAAAAAATGGACTAGAAGGTTAACATACCTAACGCTTGTGGGTTGTTGCCTATTTTGTGCCAGTCTCAGCCTATCCATAGTAAGGCTGCAGACTAGAAATGCCTGGTGGTGCTCACCTGGGCCCTGGAGTGAGCTGCCCACAGACATTTCCCCTTTCCAAATCAGTGTTATGACTGGACTGACCCTTGTGGTTCTTATTACGATTCCAAGACATCCTTCAGCAACAACCATCAGGAAACTTTGACAAAACAAAGGTTTATTACTTATAAGACCTGGAAATTACATAGTACACTTGGGGCCACACAGCGGGAGGTGGAGAGGGATGGAGAGAAAAAAACAGAGAGAGGGAGAGAAGGAGAGTGTGTGGGAGCCCAGGAAAGAAAGGGAGCCAGAGACAGTGCCAGAGAGTGGGGCGGGGCGGGGGGGGGGGGGGGGGGTAGAGGGCAAATGGGCCAGGGGTTCTCCTTTTATTGGGGTCAAATGTGGGGGCTCTAGGGCTCACTCTTTATTGATGAATTAAAACATAAGAGCATGAATTTGAAGCTCAGGCAGAGGAAAAAACAAATGACCCAAAAGGACAGTTATCAAAATCAATTAAGATCTGCAGAACAAAGGAGCCTCATTAGGGGCAGGTGGCCTGGCTCTTTATCTAGGCTTGTGGCTGGCACAGCGTATATTTAAGATAGCAATCTTTGAGATGGATGGCTCTTTGATATGGATGCCTCTACAATCAAAGCTTAAGTCTGGCACTTGGCATTACAAAAAAAGAAAAAAACCACAACTGTCCGAGTCTATACTACATTGTCTCCGAGGAGAGGAAATGGGACTGAAGTCAGGTCATTAAAGGGGACTTTACACTTACCCACATATAGTATTTTACTCTCTAAAAACACATAAGCGCACATACCCAATCATTCAATATAGCGAACCATTAAAACTCACATTTTAAAAAGGAAAATAACTTATTTATGTATTCTCATAGGCACGTAATGCGTTGTCCTGAATCTATAGTTTTCCTGGAGGAAAATATTAAGTAAAATGAATATGCAGCCTAGTGCAGTGAAAAAAAACCTTTTTTTATTCTGGTCCACCTTGTACCACTTTCTAAGCATCATGACCTTAGGCAATTACTTAATTTCTCTCAACATTTACTTAACTATAAAATTAAGTTACTCTATTTGTCCTTTTATCTCATAGAACCAAATAAATCAGATACTTGAAAAATGCTTTAAAAGCCCTAAAAAGGAAAATAAATAAATAAAGCTCTATAAAGATAATTGCTGACATTTCTCATCTTAAATTATAAAGTTAAATCCCTTAAAAAAAATACGCCTTGGATCCTATCTGTAAAAAACACTAGAAGCTTTTCTGCTAAAGACTGAAATAAGATCAGGATACTAATATCTCCATTATTATTTAACATCATGTCGGAGGTATTAGTCAATGTAATCAGACAATGGAAAATAACTGGAAGCATGAGAGTTGGGAAGAAAAAGTTTAAACTATGTTTATGTGTAGATGATATAATTAGCCATCTAGCAACACAAAAGCATTCCTTTGAGCGCCTGGGTGGCTCAGTTGGTTAAGCCACTGCCTTCGGCTCAGGTCATGATCCCGGAGTCCCGGGATCGAGTCCCGCATCGGGCTCCCCCTTCTCTGTGGGGAGCCTGCTTCTCCCTCTGCCTCTGCCTGCCACTCCCCCTGCTTGTGCTCACTCTGTCTCTCTCTCTCTCTGTCAAATAAATAAATAAAATATTAAAAAAAAAAAAACAAAAGCATTCCTTTGAAAAGCTACTACAAGGAGTAAGAGAATTTAGAAAAGTAGCAAGTTATAAAATCAACATACAAAAATCAGTATACCAATATAAACCAGTTAAAAGATAAAGAAGATTTTGATAACAAATAATGAAAGAAAATATCTAATCATAAATTTAAAAAGACATGTCCAAAATCTATAGGAGTAATTACATTAGGCTGAATATCGGCATCCAGATATCAGGTCCTAATCCCTGGAACCTATAACTACTACCTTATAAGAAAAAAGGTCTTTGCAGATGTGATTAAATTAAGGATCTTGACAGGGGGTTATCCTAGATTATCTGGGTAGACTCCAAATCCAATCACAAATGTTTTTATAAGAGAGAGACAAACAGAGATTGGTACACAGAAGAGGAAGGGGTAATATGGAGGAGGAGGCAAAGATTAGAATGAAGTGGCCATAAGACTTGGAATGCTGGCAGCTACCAGAAGCTAGAAGAGCCAATTAAAATATTGTCTCTTAGAGCTTGCAGAGGGAACACAGCTCTGCCTTACACCTTGATTTTGGCTCAGTGAAGCTGATTTTAGACTTATGGCCTCTAAAACTGTGAGAGAATAAATTTCTGTTATTTTTTGATACCAAGTTTATAGTAATTTGTTATAGCAGCCACAGAAAACTGATATAGGAATGTAACAAAATCTTCCAAAAAACATAATGTAAGCTTCAGCAAATGGAAAGATATACCATGTTCTTAGACAAGAAGATTCAATATCATAAAGATGCTTAGATGTCATATTCTCTCTGTTAATGTATACATTTAATATGCTCCTAACAAGATATCATTACTTGTTTTCTGGAGTTAGAAAAATGGATTATAGAGTTCATCTGGAAGGAAAAATGAGTAAGAATACTGGAAAAATAGAGGCTAGCCCCAATAAGATATTGAAATATATTATAAAGCCTCTATTGTAAAAATAGTATAGCATTGCACATGAATGTACAGATGAATGGAACAGAACAGAAAATACAGAAACAGACCCAACTGCATATGGAAAAATAGCTCTAAGTGAGGGAAGTTTCAATTTATAAACTTACCTAGCTAATAAATGAAGAAGCCACCTATAATTATGACATTTTGCAATGATTATCAATATCAAAGATATTTGTATTACAAAAAGATACACAATCAGACATTATGTATTTCCTGATGAAAGAACATAATAGCACCTATGAAGCAGTCTTGTAAAAATGGCCAAAACCTGAATCTAACAGGTCTCTCTAGATCTAACTAACAATATACTGAAAATACATGGGACAACAAAGGAAGATATAAACTAGACCATAGGGATATAATCAGCAAAATCTAGTCTATGGGAAACTATAGAACATCTGATCCAGTTTCAACAATTACATTGCAAGAACAAAAATAGAGATGAAGGAGGAATACATTAAAATGGAATTAAAAGATATATGAATTAAATGTATGAATCTTCTTTGAATCTCAATTCTACCAAACAAACTAGAAGAGAGAGAATCAGGGAAGTTTGAACATTGGCCAGATATTTGATAATCCTAAGGAATTATTATTTTTTAGGTGTGAAATTCACATTATTATTGTTTATTTATATTCTAGTGCTTCGTATTAAAATTTTTACTAATGAAATTATATGATGTATTAAATTTGCTTCTAAAAAATTCAAGTCTGAGAAGTTGGGGAGAGGGACCAGGAAGGTGAGGGGGAAAGGAATGTGGGTGGACATATCAATGAAACAAAATTAATTGTGGGTTAGTAGTTGAAGCTGGTTATAGATATATGGAGATTTATTATACCATTCTTTCTACTTGTGTATATATTTAAGTTTTTCCACAATAAATTTTTTTTTATATCGGTTTTGGAAAAATTTCAATTCTGGGCCACTATTCACATGCAAATCTAAAATCTGCAGCCAACAAAGGCTTAAATGCTTTTAAAAAGACATTGCCAGTAGATTGTAGGCTGCAAAACATTCCATTTAAAAAAAAATTTTTTTTTAAGATTTTATTTATTTGAGAGAGAGAGAGCAAGGGCAAGGGGGAGGGGGAGAGGGAGAGGGAGAAGCAGACTCCCCGCTGAGCAGGGAGCCCTATGTGGGACTTAATCCCAGGACCCTGGGATCCTGACCTGAGCCAAAGGCAGATGCTTAACTGACTGAGCCACCCAGGCACACTAAACATTCCATTTTTAATCATTTAACTTCTCCCTTCTCAAAGTAGTAAACAGGACATCCAGGTTACTGTTAGGTGAATTAGACTGTCAAAGGACAGGAAAAGGAGATCCTTACTGCCAGCTGATTCCTAAAAATAAATTGAAGTACTCATTATCCCTTTATACTATCACTTAGGCAACATTAAAAAACCTGTTCATGGCTGCCGAACAATACAGCACCCTATCTTCTACCTTGTTTTTCTTCTCTTCTTTGTGAACCCTTTGTCTCCGTATTGTTCTATTGTTAAATCTATCCTCTCGCCACACACTTCCCACCTCCTACTTTTGGCCCCTAAAACATCTACTTACTTCACTTCATACTGACTTCTCAGTTTCACTAATCAGGACTGCTCTTGCAAATCAATTTGATCTTTATACAAATGTTTGCAGGCAAGGTAGTAAAAGATAGTCAAGGCTCAAACATCCTGACTGGCCACTATGAAAACCTGCTTTCCCCATTCTTCAGAAGTTCCTAGAAAGATGAACAAAATTCAAATTCTTACGAAGACCAGACTACTCTGCTAGAAGTTGAGTTTTTACACATTGGATATGCATGGTTTACACTGGTGTGCTTTATAATATCCTCCTCTATCTTCTTTACCAGTTAGTGATCCAACCAAACATAGCAATGTCTCCGAATGTGGATAAGGTAAGAATCTCTTCCACCTTTAGAAACCATAATGCTGTTTTCCAGTGCCTCTAGTTAGCAGGATGGCTCCCTGCTAAGCAGACTTAAGGTTTAATAGGAATCACAGATACAGATGTCATAGTTGTGCTTGAGACTGTCTGCATTTTTCTTCTTGAAATAGTACAGTGAGAATTAGTCACATGACAGAAATAATAGGAAAGTAAACAAAATGGGAAAACAACTGTAGGAACAAAAGTGGCATGAAATCTGAAGGGGAAAATTGGAAGACAGTGATTGAAAAGACCATAATAGCGCTGACTGACTGAGCAATTGCTTTGTGCCAGGTGCTATACTAAGGGCTTTGAACGTGAGGAGTGTTTTTATACAGAGGAAAATAAGGACACTTAGAAAGGATAAGTAATTTGCCTAAGATTATATTTGATTTGTAGGTGGTAATAATGGCATTCAAACAGAGGCTGCCTTATTTCAAAGCAGGTACACATAACAACTACACAATGTTGTCATAAAAAGATGACACAAGGATGCTGGAAAAATAGAAGTATGATAATAAAATTGTCCTGGAAGAATTCAACTCTTGTAAATGCTAAAATACAATCAATCAATACATAAGTAAAATATACAAAATTTTGCTCTACTGTCAACTGGATGAAAATATATCCCTTTCATATATTAAGATGTATTTAGAAATATTTTTTAAACCTGATCCAAAAACCTTTTTTACTTTTTATTTTTAAATTTTTATTTAAATTCCAGTTAGTTAACATACAGTGTCACATTCGTTTCAGGTGTACAATACAGGGATTTGACACTTCCATACAACACCAGGTGCTCATCATGACAAAGCGCACTCCTTAATCCCCATCACCTATTTCACCAACCCCCCCACCCACCTTCCCTCTGGTAACCATCAGTTTGTTCTCTATAGTTTAGAATCTGTTTCTCAGTTTGCCTCTCTCTTTTTTCCCTTTGCTTGTTACTTAAATTCCACATATAAGTGAAATCATATGGTATTTGTCTTTCTCGGACTGATTTATTTCATTTAGCTCCATAACTACATACTGTCATTGCAAATGGTAAGATTTCATTCTTTTGTATAGCTGAGTAAAATTCCATTGTATACATATACCACATCTTCTTTATCCATTCATCAGTTGATGGACGCTTGGGCTGTTTCCATAATTTGGCTATTGTAGATAATGCTGCTATAAACATTAAGGTGCATGTACCCCTTTGAATTAGTATTTTTGTATTCTTTGGGTGAATACCTAGTAGTGCAATTGCTGGATCGTAGGGTAGTTCTTTTTTTAACTTTTTGAGGAACCTCCTCCATACTGTTTTCCACAGTGGTTGCACCATTTTGCAATCCCACCAACAGTGCAAGAGGATTCCCCTTTCTCCACATCCTTGCCAACACTGTCATATCTTGTGTTGATTTTAGCCACTCTGACAGATGTGAAGTGATATCTCATTGTAGTTTTGATTTGCATTTCCTTGATGATTAGTGATGATGAGCATCTTTTCATGTGTCTGCTGACCATCTGTATGTCTTCTTTGGTGTCTAAAATTGATCCAAATTTGGTATGTTTTTGTTACCACAAAGTATGGATAGCAAGTGACAGTCAATGACATATAAAAGAATACATTCACTTAACACAGAGGCAAAAAGTAAGTTAGTTTTGAGTTTATTTTGAGGAAAATAATAAAATCTGATTTAAAATGAGCAATGTAATAAAAAACTTAAATCAACAAACAATAGTTTCAAAATATACATTTCCTTCTCAAGAATGGCCAATTAAAGATGGAAGAAGAGAGTACAAGAAATAAAATAAAAGCCAGTTAACATGAAAAGTTGCTAAAGTTCACTGTTCATAAAAGAAATGCAAGTTAAAAACAATCTTTATTTTGTCAGTCAAGTAGGTAAAAAATTGTTCTAAAACAATAAAACCTAGGATTGGCATGTGTATAATTACTTCCTTAGTAAAAGAAGTAACTTCCTGGGACACCTGGGTGGCTCAGTCAGTTAAGCATCTGACTCTTGATCTCAGCTCAGGTCTCAGTCTCAGGGTCATGAGTTCAAGCCCCATGCTGGGCTCTGTGCTGGGTGTGGAGCCTCCTTAAAAAAAAAAAAAAAAAGTAACTTTTCTTCCTTTTTGATCCTCACATCCTTCATTAGTTTCTCACTAGCACACTGATCTTTTCTTTATAGAATTTAAGATAATCTTAACTATATATATTTGTTTAATGTTTTTTAACTACTACATACTGTAAGCTCTTTGAAAGCTGTGACCATGTCTGCTTTGTTCTCTATATCCCCTGTTCTACCCAGTGCCTAGAGCCATGGCAGACAGTCAAAAAGCATTTGTTAAGTGAATGACTGAATGAATAAACCAAATGCTGGCAGGTATGTAAATTAATTGTACCTCCACTAATTTATCTTAAGGAAATAATCACAGGTAAAAAAAAATTCTATAAAATTCTGTAAGAATGTTGTAGAGGAAAACTAAATGTCATGTTATGTCTAAAATAAATCTGCTCGTCTAAAGACTGTCTTTGTTTTGATTTGTTTTGATTTTGGGTTTGTTTAGTTTTTGGGCTTTTTGTTTGGTTCTATTTCTTAGCTAATAGTCCAATAATAATTAGTGAGAAAATCTGGGCATTAAAAAAAAGTTCTCTTATTTTAGGCTAAGAAGGCAGTTTTTATGTTTTTCTAAATTTCTAAGTCTGAAGTTTATCAACAACAACATCATAATTATTGTAGTTAAATAGCTCCAATTTTCAGAAAGCCCTGCACTTCTTCTAACTGGCCCTTCCTAAATAGCCTAATATAAAGTTAGATCACATAAATTAAACTAAATTTGTTTAAGTTCTGTTAATTTTCTTTTATTAGATTTTATCAATCTCTAAGGTAACATTGCATTAACGTAATTTTAAGTAAATTACAATCTTAGGGATTAAAAATCCCTAAGGGTTACTAGGATTAAAATACCTTTGTAACTTATCTATTACATATTTTAAAGCATACAATTCAACGGTATTTAGTATATTCACAGTTGTGCGACTATCACCAACCACGATCTAAGTTTAAAATAGTTTCATCATCCCCAAAATAAACCCATTCCCCAATTCCCTCAGCCCTAGGCAAATACTAAACTACCTTCTGTCTCTATGGATTTGCCTATTCTTGATGTTTTATATAAATTAAATCATACAATATGTGTTCTTTTGTGACTGGCTTCTTTCACTTAGCATAATGTTTTTAAAACTCATCCATATTGTAGCGTACATCAGTATTTCATTCCTTTTTATGGCCAAATAATATTCCATTGTATGGATATACCACCTTTCATTTATGAATTCATCAGTTGCTACACATTTGGCTTGTTTCTACTTTTTAGTGATAATGGTGATGCTGCTATGCTCATGTACAAGTTTTTGTGTGGATGTATGCTTTCATTTCTCTTGAACATATGTCTAGGAGTAGAATTACTAGGTCATATGATAATATTATGTTTAACCTTTAAGGAACTGCCGAAGCAGCTGCATTCCCATCAATATATGAGGGTTCCAATTTCTCCATATCATCCTAATACTTACCTGTCCTTTTGATTACAGCCATCCTTGTGGGTGTTAAGTCATAACTCATTATAGTTTCAACGTGTATTTCTCTAATAGCTAATAATACTGAACATCTTTTCACATGCCTGTTGGCCATCTGTGTATCTTCTTTGGAGAAATCTGTATTCTGATACTCTTCCCATTTTTTTAATTGGGTTTTCTTTATTATTGAGTTGTAAGTATTCTTTATATATTCTGGAGACCAGTCCTTTGTCATATGTATGACATATGTCAGATATGCCATATCTTTGTCATATATATGATTGAAAATATTTTCTCCTACTCGTTAGTTGTATTTTCATTTTCTTAAGGTTATCATTTGCAGCACAAAAGTTTTTAATTTTAATGTGGTTCAATTTATCTATTTTATTGAGGCTGCTTGTGCTTTTGATGTCACATCTAAGAAACTGTTGCCAAATCCAAGGGCACAAAGACTTACATCTATATTTTCATCTAAGAGTTCTAAGTTTTAGCTTTTACATTTAGATCTATGACCTAGCTTGAATTAACTTTTATATAAGGTTTGAGGTAAGGGTCCAACTTCATTCCTTTGCCTGGTGTCCCAGCACCATTTGCTGAAAAGACTGTTCTTTTCCCCACTGAATTGTCTTGGTATCCTTGTTGAAAATCAATTGACCAATAATATAAGAGGTCCTTTCTGGACTCTCGATTGAATTTCATTCATCTATGTCTATTCTTAGGCCAGTACTACACTGTCTTGATTACTGTAGTTGTATAGTAAGTTTTGAAATCAGGAAGTGTGAGTCCTTGAACTTTGTTCTTTTTCAGGATTGTTATGGCTAGTCTAGGTCCTTTGTAATTCCATATGAATTTTAGTATCAGCTTGTTAATTTCTGCAAAAAAGCAAGCTAGGATTGTGACAGAGTGTTGAATCTGTAGATCAATTTGGGAGTATTGCCATCTGATACATTTTTTAACAGAATTCAAGATTATACATAATATATTTACATAAATGGGATAATATATATACTATTACATTTGATCATTTAAATTTTTTATTGAAATATGCTTCTTATGCATTTTAAAGTCATTAAGTTTCTTGGCCTTAAAGCCACAAAGCCAAGAACCTAAAGAATTAGGTATTTTTCATCTGCAGAGTAAGCAACACAAATTATTTCTCATTTCATCTCTTATGACTAAAGGGTACAAATGAAATTTTCAGGGCAAGGTGATTTTGGACTAGGAAAGCAGAAGGCATAGGGTATAAGTTCTTGGCTTCTAACAATGTCTGTGGGGATGTTTTCATCCACTCCATTCTTTTTAAGAACCACAAAGGGCAAGGAGAGAAGTTAAAATAGCCACCAGCAACAACTACCAAACCCATCAACAAGCAAATAAATGTAAATAAAAAGCATAATTCTATATGTTTGAAGCACATTTAAAAGGCCACTTGGCTTTGGCATCACGTTCTCGTTATCCTGTTGTGGTATAGCTATCAGGATCAGTTGGGAGAGCACCTTCGTGTGAATGGACCATCTTGACACATTTCATTAACTTCTGAAATAATATGGTAGCGTATCTTCTAATATGTGAATCCTGTTGGTGCGTAGCCTCTGGCAGGGGTTGTGGGGAGGGAGGTTGGCAAAAGAATCATGAGTCTGTCCATAAATATTTTATAGGGAGATAAGTAAGATCTTCTTGTAAGCTCTGATTTGTATTAGTTTTTGAGTAAGGAAACACTTTTGCTGATCTGGTTTACATAAATAAAATGAAATGTAAACAATATTTTTAAGCATTTGGAGAAAATTCACCCAAGTAAAGTATTAAGTATTTGAAAAGTAGTTCTTACACTTTTGAATTTCATTATGACTCATACACTTTTTTTTTAAGGATTTTTTTAAAGATTTTATTTATTTATTTGACAGAGAGAGCACAAGCAGGGGGAGTGGCAGGCAGAGGGAGAGGGGGGAAGCAGGCTCCCTGCGAGCAGGGAGCCCAACGACTCACACATTTTTTAAGTCTTATATTATCATTTTCTTTTTTTATTTTCATATGGTCACAACTTAGCCAGTTGGTGCCACTGTAAGCTGTCTCCTGTCCTTTTGAGGGAACCTCTGAATTTTTGAAGCATCCTTGCTTGTTCTCTGGCAGTTACTGCTGCCTGCCTCCCTGCCATCTCCTATCCCACTCTCATCCTTACCCCTCCAATTTGTACTTATTTCCCTAAAGATGAAAACCAGCTATCTGTTCAAGGAATCCTAGTTTCTTTTTAAGGAAAACAATATTAGAGATAAAAATCCGAGGGCTAGCAGTACATATCAAAACTAGCATTACAGAGTGACAATGTTATTAGGCCATCTTAGTCAACGGAACTAAAAAATATATATGTACAGACATTAATTTTTACTGATCTTTTCCAATTGACTTTTAGCATTAATTTAAAGCACACCTACCTGAATTTTAAACCCTCATCTAAATTATAATTGCATTCCCTTTTATAACATAATAAGTCATACAACTATTACTTTAGCTGTAAATCTTGATTAAAACTGACATAATTATTGGTTCTGTCAATAACAACTTATTAATATTAAAGTTCACCATAAAAATACTGACTGAATAACAAGGTTGAACATTACAATTGCTTTTGGATAATTTGACTACATTCCATTCCAACTCGTGAATGGTCAAATTATCTTGTTTGGGGTTATGTGTAATTTTTAAAACTGTTTTGTTGTTAAATACACCATAGTCTGATATATTCTCTATTCTAATTGCTTAGTTTTCATTTGAGATTGTTAATGTTTTTTTTTTTTAAAGATTTTATTTATTTATTTGACAGAGAGAGACACAGCGAGAGAGGGAACACAAGCAGGGGGAGTGGGAGAGGGAGAAGCAGGCTTCCCATGGAGCAGGGAGCCTGATGTGGGGCTCAATCCCAGGACCCTAGGATCATGATCTGAGCCAAAGGCAGACGCTTAACAACTGAGCCACCCAGGCGCCCCAAGAGATAGTTAATGTTTTAACTGACGATTGTTTCTTGGTAGCAGCATTACAGTACTAGTGTTTAAAAGAAGCCTTTTTTTTTTTTA
Organism: Callorhinus ursinus; assembly: GCF_003265705.2. Classification (NCBI taxonomy): domain Eukaryota; kingdom Metazoa; phylum Chordata; class Mammalia; order Carnivora; family Otariidae; genus Callorhinus; species Callorhinus ursinus. Next base: position 33,533,549 of record NW_027397087.1, on the reverse strand, counting down.
AGTACACTTTGAGATGGATGAAAAATATAAGCAGTTTGGTCTATCATATTCAAGAATCTTATTTGGTTAGCCTAATGATTCATGTAGCTACATGAATAATCTTTCTCTCTATATAAGTTCTTTCTGGAGAAACTCAGTTTTGGAAGTGTAAGAAACAGGAAATTCTAGTCATCTAAATTTCTATGCAATATTTTATTTACTTATTTTTTATTTTTTTAAACATTTTATTTATTTATTTGAGAAAGAGACAAAGCAAGTGAGCGTAAGTGAGTGGTGGGAGGGGCAAAAGGAGAAGAGAGAATCCCAAGCAGACTCTGGGCTCAGCCTGACATGGGGCTCAATCTCACAACCCTGAGATCATGACCTGAGCCAAAATCAAGAGACCGTAGCTTAACCAACTGAGCCACCCAGGTGCCCCTCTATGCAAGATTTTAAATAGTTGCATGCATTAAAACATAATACTTGTAAACTAGTCTAGGCTGGTATTATTTTGTTACTTGGTTCAGGCATTGGTTACACAGGGGCATTAACCATAAAAATTCATTAAGCCTCTGATTTCTGTACTTTATTGTATGCATATATTTAAAAGGTCATGTTTATCACTCTGTTTTGTATTATAGTTACTGGATATTAACATAAAGATAAAACAAAAAATCATTTTTAAAGAACAAGTTTATAAAAATTTGATTTTATCAATAGATGTTATTGTCATTTCAGTTAGTAGAACTAATTGAAGACATTCTATAAACTGAGCTATATTTCCCAGTTTCGTTATGCCATAGATTTTATTACTTTGAACTAAGACAAAACTAATGTAAAATTTCTTAAATTTAAGATTATGGATATGACGGTATAGCTCATAAGATTTTTTTCTTCAACCAAAGAGTTAGGAGTGCTTTGGTTCCCCTGTCTAAGCTAAGAAACTATGGTTTCTGTGGCCAGAGGTATTACAAATTTTTAAAGATTAAAAGGCATTACAAATTTTTAAAAATTAAAAGATGTGATTTTCAGCTCTAGTCATTTTCAATAACAAAAGTGGTTTTAACACATGTAAATTACATAGTTTATTTTCTTTTTTAATGAAACTGTGTAACAAACCACCCCAAGAAAACCTAGTGCTCTATTATCTATGCAAATATATTGCATACTAATCAAGTTTTATTTTAATTTTTTTAAAGATTTTATTTATTTATTTGACACAGAGAGAGAGACAGTGAGAGAGGGAACACAAGCAGGGCAGTGGGAGAGGGAGAAGCAGGCTTCCCATGGAGCAGGGAGCCCGATGCGGGGCTCAATCCCAGGACCCTGGGATCATGACCTGAGCAGAAGGCAGACGCTTAATGACTGAGCCACCCAGGTGCCCTATTTTAATTTATTTTTAAAGATTTATTTACTTACTTATTTGAGAGAGAGAGAGCATACAGAGGGAGAGGGAAAGAGAGCAGCAGATTCCCCGCTGAGCAGGGAGCCCCAATGTGGGGCTCAATCCCGGAACCCCAGGATCATGACCTGAGCCGAAAGGCAGACACTTAATCGCCTAAGCCACCCAGGTGCCTCGTTAATCGAGTTTTAAAAATGATGTTTGGAAGTCTCAAGTTCTTAAAAATGTACTATCAAGCATCAATTAAAATATCTAATTGCATACATAAAACTTCAATTGGTAACCAATGTAAAAAACCAAATAATTTCTTTTACAATGTCTATTTAAAAGAGTGGATATATATAGATGTGTTTTTTGTAAAAATCCGAAAAGCTACAACTTTCTTTGTTTCTGGAGAGGTTTCCTAATTGGTAAAGCTAAAATGGTATTATGCATTAACTGCTTTAATAACAATTTTTTTTCCAGAAAACCTTACACTCAAAAATGAAGAAAACAAAGAAAAAAGATTCTTTGCTCCTGAGAAGTAACAGCATGCCAAAAATTACAATAAAATGTAATGACAGTAATAAAATGCTAATATTAAAAATCTTATACAGTAACATACCTAGTTTCTTTGAGAATAAAGTTTTAAGAAAGGAAAAACATGTCACCTTAAATCTTGGGCAAAGAATCAATAGTTTCTGAATAGTTTCTGAATTAAAAAGGAAAACTAAACCACTCCCACCCCTTCTTTGGTTAAAAAAAAAAGGAGGGGGAATATAATTTTTTAAAAATATACATGTAATTCAAATTTGGGAATGTTTATATGAATTATCTTTACTTTAAAGAATAATAAAATACAGGTCTATAATAAAACTAGGTAATTTTAATATTTCTTTGGGGAGTTTCTTACTTAATGTTACAATTTAAAATTCCAGAAGAGTATTGGTAAAATTTAGGTCTTATAAAAAACTGTACTTTTTAAAAAAAGCATTTTTTAATGTGTTTCATTTGTGTGGTGATCATGTAGCATGATCATGAACACAAAACTAGAAAGTAAACAGAGCATATCCAAATCTATGCAGAATTTGGATTTTTGCACTTAAGCTAATATATCTAAATTTTTTGAGAAATGATTTGAAAACATATAATAATTATGTAAATATGAAATTTCACTTGAAATGTGCTATAAACCAAATATCTAGTGTCTTAAAAATTAGTTATTATGAAACCTACACAATATTATAAGATCATAATGACCAATAGAATTTTTCCATTAAAATGTCTTACATAGAGTTTTTAAGTGTTATAATTCTCTGATAATATTTAATATGAATTGTATTTTATTTTGACATTAACTTGGCTATATTTCCTGCCATTTTTAATTATGGACCTATAAGCTAACATTTAAACTAATAACATATGTGTTTAGCTAAAGACTTAAAAGAAAAACATTAAGGTTTGGCATCAAACTGCTTGTAAATTAAAAGGAATGTTGCTAGGAAAGTAATGTATACTGGTTAATTGCCTATAAAATTGAAAACTTAAAGAACTTTAAACAAACTCTCAAAATACTGAATTTATTTGCATTCTCTGTAAGTTATTTAGATGAAGTATTATGAATCACTAGTCAGATAAAATTCTATCTAAATAATTTAGATGTCTGATGGTCAACTAAAACTTCTTTCTCCTTTCTAATATCTACTACTTTATATACAAACTGGAAAATAATACAAACAAAATTATTGCAAGCTTAATTCCAACATATTTTGACCAAAATTAAAAATAAAAACAGGTCGGGGCGCCTGGGTGCCTCAGTCGTTAAGCGTCTGCCTTCGGCTCAGGTCATGATCCCGGGGTCCTGGGATCAAGCCCTGCATCAGGCTCCCTGCTCCACGGGAAGCCTGCTTCTCCCTTTCCCACTCCCCCTGCTTGTGTTCTCTCTCTCGCTGTGTGTCTCTCTCTGTCAAATAAACAAACAAACAAACAAACAAACAAACAAACCAGGTCATCACATCATTCCAATGTATCCTCTACTTAAGTATTCTTGCTTACTTGTAAAGCACATTGTCTCTTCCATAAGTCCCAAATAAAATGTTTTAAAACAATGTATCTGGATTTTCACTTCCAAAAAGATAGGAAACATGTACTTTTCCCCATCCTTCCTACTAAGCACAGTTAAAAACCCTGGACACCACATATAAAATATGCATTCTGAAAGGCAGAGAGAAGACAGACCAACTAGGAGCTTCAAGATCCAAGGAATGACACAGCAGTGAGTTCCCTGGGTTTTCTTTTTGCCACATATACCCCAGACTAGGGACTGGAGAAGCCAGCAACCCAGAAACACTAATGGACATAGAGAAAAAGTCTCCAAGAAAATACTGCTCTCTATAGCCAAAGGACAAGTAAAAGGGTAGCCTAGCAAGACAGAAAACTTTTAGGCAATAACCACTCTATTCCAGCCAAACACCGCAGAAAACTTTGTCGCCCTACAGCCACTAGCAAACGCTGAGTGGAGAGCCCAGACTTTTACCCCCATCAGGCTTCGGTGACATGCTCCAACCCCTCTGCCTTTATCCCATAGAAATGTCGCTACCAAGCACAAATTAATACCTTCTCTTCCAGTAGAGAAAGCTGTATGAGAAGCTGGGACCTGTGGTAACAAGGCAACAGTTGTCTTCCACCAAAGTGACATCAAAGGCTCAGAGGCCTATTTAAATATGTACAGAAGATTTCAATAAGATCCAGAGTCTTACAACACAATACCCAAAATGTCCAGGTTTTAATCAAAAGCCACTAGTCACAATATGAACCAAGAAAATCTCCATTTGAATGAGAAAAAGCAGTCAACAGATACCAACACAAAGATGACACAGATGTTAGTATCATCTGGCAGGGGTTTAAAAGCAGCATCACAAAAATGCTTCAACAAGCAATTATGGACATGGCTGAGACAACTAAAAAATGGAAAGTCTTGGGGCGCCTGCGTGGCTCAGTAGGCTGAGTATCCAACTCTAGATTTCAGCTCAGGTCATGATCTCAGGGTCATGGGATCAAGCCCTGCATCGGGCTCTATGCTCAGTGGGGAGTCTCCCTCTCTCCCTCTTTCTCTCCCTTTCCTCTGCCCCTCCCCCTGCTTGCACTCTCTCTAAAATAAATAAATCTTAAAAAAAGAAAGAAAAATAGAAACTCTCAGCAAAGAACTCGAAAATATCAGCAAAGAAACAATATATAAAGAACCAAGCTGAAATTTTAGAACTGAAAAATACAGACTGAAATGAAAAAAACTTAATGGATAGGCTCAACAGCAGAATGGAGAGGACATTGGAAAGAATCCGTGAACTGGAAGACAGAACAACGACAAATGCTCGATGTGAAAAACAGAAAATAGACTGAAAAAGAAATGAACAGAGCCTCGGAGATGTGTAAGACTGCAACAAAAAGACCTAACATTCATGTCATCCACATCTTGGAAGGAAAGGAACAAGAAGTGAGTCTGGAAAAGTACTCAAAGACATAATAATGGCTGAGAAAAAATCCCAAGTTTGGCAAAAGACATGAACTTACAGATTCAAAAAGCTAAGTGAACCTCAAACAGAGTAAACCAAAAGAAATCCATGCCGACACATTCATCAAACTTCTGAAAACTAAAGACAAAGAAAAAAATCTTGAATGAAGAGAGAAATAACACGTTATCTATAGTGGAAAAAATTCTGAATGACAATTTGAATTCTCAGGAGAAACCATGGAGGTCAAAAGAAAATGGGATAATTTGTCAAGAGCTTAAAACACAACAAAACAAAAAGACTGTCAACCTAGAATTCTCTATCAAGGGAAAGTATCCCTCAGGAATGAAAGATTAACACCTCTGAGATGAAGGGAAATTAAGTTGCCAAAAGACCTACTCTATAAGAATGGCTAAATGGAGTTCATTAAACAGAAAGAAACTGATACAAGAAGGAATGCTGGAACATTGGGAAGGAAGAAAGAATAAAAGGAAGTGCAAAAGCATGGGTAAATGCAATAGACTTTTCTTCTCTTGAGTTTTTCAAATTATGTTTGACAGTTAAAGTAAAATTTATAATACTCTGATGTGGTTCTCAATGTTTGTAAGGGAAATATTTAAGGCAATTATATCGTGAATGGGAGAGGGTAAAGGACATAAAGAGAGGTAAGGTTTCTACATTTCATTCAAACTGGTAAAATATTGATACCAAAAGATTCTGATAAGTTATAATACATAATGTAATACATAGGCTATTCAAAGACATACACTCAAAACCAGGATAATCAGAGGAAATTCTAAAAAAATCTGCACCTCTCAATATAAGATGGGTGCCATCTGATCATGTGTTTAATATACAACTTATGTTTTAAAAAAAAAAAACAAAGACTTATGGGGGGCAGAGCAAGATGGAGGACTAGGAGACCTGGATTTCGTCTGGTCTCAGGAATTCAGGTGGATAGGGATCAAACCATTCTGAACACCTACGAACTCAATAGGAGCTCAAAGAAAAGAATAGCAACAACTCTCTGAACAGAAAAGCCACCACTTTCTGGAAGGTAGGACGTGCATAAAAGTGAATCCGAGGCGATATTCGGGAGGATAGACGGTGGGGGAGGGGGCCTCCGTCGGCCGCTTCCGGCAAGTGCTAGAGCCGCGGAGCACAAAATCGGAACTTTTAGAAGTCGGCTCCGCTGAGGGACATCGCTCCAGTGGCTAAGCGGGGGGTGGAACTCGAGAGGGACAGTGTGGTCTCAGGACCCTCGGGGTCACAGAAAGACCGGGGGTGCCTGAGTGCAGCAGAGCTCCTGGGTATCAGAGCAGGGAACCCGGCTGCAGAGACGGAGCCGAGGAGCAAGCTCTCAGCTCGGGGTTGCCATAAACGGTGATCAGTGACAGTTGGGCCACTGCTCCTCCAGCAGGGACCCAACAAGCGACAAATCCAGGGAGACTCCCCTTCCTCCCCCGGGAGGAGCGGCGCAGGAGTGAACCACAGGGATCTGCTGGGTTTGGAGGCTCCACACGGGGTCGGGTGCCAGAGACAGAAATGCTCAGTCACAGGCCGGGTGAGCACAGAGTGCGGCCGGAGACCGGGGAGACAGGAGTGACCGACTGCTTTTCTCTGGGGGCACACTGAGGAGCGGTACCCCGAGTTCTCAGCTCCTCCGGGCGGAGATTAGGAGGCCACCATTTTCACCCTGGTCCTCCAAAGCTGTACGGAGAGCTTGCAGGGAACAAAAGCTCCTGAGAGCAAACCAGAGCAGCTTGCTTAGCCCGGACCGGAAAGGGCGGGGCAATTCAGCCTCCGGCAAAGACATCTGGGAACCACGGCAACAGGCCCCTCCCCCAGAAGATCAGCATGAACAGCCAGCAAGCAAGACCAAGTCTACCGATCAAGGAGAACAGGAGAACTTCAGCGCTAGGGGAATACTGCACATAGAATTCATGGCTTTTTTACCATAATTCATTAGTTTTTCAAAGTTAATTTTTTTAACTGTTTTTTTTTGAATTTTTCTTTTTCCCTTTTTCAAACAACATCTTATCAATCCCTTTTTTAAAAAAAATTTTTATTTTTCATTTTTAGAGTCATATTTTTATCCCTTCATAGTAGTTACCCTTATTTTTGGCATATATATATAAGTTCTTCTCTCTTTAAAATTTTGAGATACAATTTCTTCTAACAGATCAAAATACACCCTAAATCACTAGTGTATGGCTTTGTTCTAGTCTCCTGCCTGATTACATTCTCTCCCTTTTTTTTCCCTTTATTTCTTTTTTCTCTTTCTTTATAAATCTTCTTCTTTCTTTTTAAAAACAACTTCTTATCAATTCCTTCTATAAAATCTTTTATAATTTTCATCTTTACAGTCATCTGCCATCCCTTCATTGTATCAATCCTTATTTTGTACATATATAACTCTTTCTTCCTTTAAAATTTTAGCAGGCACTTTCTTCTAACAGACCAAAATATGCCCAAAAGCTAGTGTGTGGCCCTGATCTATGCATTAGCCTGATCATATTTGATCATATTGTTTTTTTTTTTGTTTTGTTCTGTTTTTGTTTGTTTTTATCTTTTTCTTTTGCCTTTTTTTTTTTCTCTTCTGTCTTTCCCTTTCTTGTCCCCTGGTTTCAGGTCTTTTGTATAGAGTATATTTGTATAGAGTATATTTGCTGGAGATGTTGTTAACCTGTTAGCATTCTGTTCTCTCATTCATCTGTTCTCCTCTGGACAAATGACAAGACGAAAAAAATCACCTCAGCAAAAAGAACAAGAGGTAGTACCGTCTCCCAGGGACCTACTCAATACTGACATTAGTACGATGTCGGACCTAGAGTTCAGAATCATGACTTTAAAGATACTAGCTGGGCTTGAAAAAAGTGTGGAAGTTATTAGAGAAACCCTTTCTGGAGAAATAAAAGAACTAAAATCTAACCAAGTCGAAATCAAAAAGGCTATTAATGAGGTGCAATCAAAAATGGGGGCACTAACTGCTAGGATAAATGAGGCAGAAGAGAGAATCAGCGATATAGAAGACCAAATGATGGAAAATAAAGAAGCTGAGAAAAAGAGAGATAAACAACTACAGGATCACAAGGGCAGAATTCGAGAGATAAGCAATACGATAAGACGAAACAATATTAGAATAATTGGGATCCCAGAAGAAGAAGTAAGAGAGAGGGGGGCAGAAGGTATATTGGAGTAAATTATAGCAGAGAACTTCCCTAATGTGGGGAAGGAAACAGGCCTCAAAATCCAGGAGGCACAGAGAACCCCTCTCAAAAGCAATAAAAATAGGTCAACACCCTGACATCTAATAGTAAAACTAATGAGTCTCAGAGACAAAGAGAAAATCCAGCTCAGGAGAAGAGATATGTAACCTACAATGGCAGAAACATTAGATTGGCAACAGACCTATCCACAGAGACCTGGCAGGCCAGAAAGGACTGGCATGATATCTTCAGAGCACTAAACGAGAAAAATCTGCAGCCAGAATACTATATCCAGCTAGGCTATCACTGAAAATAGAAGGAGAGATAAAAAGCTTCCAGGACAAACAAAAACTAAAGGTATTTGCAAACACAAAACCAGGCCTACAAGAAATATTGAAAGAGGTCCTCTAAGCAAAAAGAGCATAAAAGCAGCATAGATCAGAAAGGAACACAGACAATATACAGTAACAGTCACCTTACAGGCAATACAATGGCACTAAATTCATACCTTTCAATAGTTACCCTGAATGTTAATGAGCTCAATGCCCCAATCAAAAGACACAGGCTATCAGATTGGATTAAAAAACAAGACCCATCAATATGCTGCCTGCAAGAGACTCATTTTAGACCCAAAGACACCCCCAGATTGAGAGTGAGGGGGTGGAAAACCATTTACCATGCTAATGGACACCAAAAGAAAGCTGGGGTGGCAATCCTTCTATCAGAGAAATTAGATTTTAAAACAAAGACTGTAATAAGAGATGAAGAAGGACACTATATCCTACTTAAACGGTCTATCCAACAAGAAGATCTAACAATTGTAAATATCTATGCCCCTAACATGGGAGCAGCCAATTATATAAGGCAATTAATAACAAAAGCAAAGAAACACATTGACAACAATACAATAATAGTGGGGGATTTTAACACCCCCCTAACTGAAATGGACAGATCATCTAAGCAAAAGATCAACAAAGAAATAAAGACTTTAAATGAAACACTGGACCAAATGGACTTCACAGACATATTCAGAACATTCCATCCCAAAGCAATGTAATACACATTCTTCTCTAGTTCCCATGAAACATTCTCCAGAATTGATCACATCCTAGGTCACAAATCAGGTCTCAACTGGTACCAAAAGATTGGGATTATTCCCTGCATATTTTCAGACCACAATGCTTTGAAACTAGAACTCAATCACAAGAGGAAATTCAGAAAGAACTCAAATACATGGAGGCTAAAGAGCATCCTACTAAAGAATGCATGGGTCAACCAGGAAATTAAAGAAGAATTTTAAAAATTCATGGAAACCATTGAAAATGAAAACACAACTGTTCAAAATCTTTGGGATACAGCAAAGGCAGTCCTGAGAGGAAAGTATAGAGCAATACAAGCCTTTCTCAAGAAACAAGAAAGGTCTCAAATACACAACCTAACCCTACACCTAAAGGAGCTGGAGAAAAAACAGCAAATAAAGCCTAAACCCAGCAGGAGAAGAGAAATCATAAAGATCAGAGCAGAAATCAATGAAATAGAAACCAAAGAACAGCGAACAGATCAACGAAACTAGGAGCTGGTTCTTTGAAAGAATTAACAAGATTGATAAAACCCTAGCCAGACTTATCAAAAAGAGAAATGACCCAAATCAACAAAATCATGAATGAAAGAGGAGAGATCACAACGAACACCAAAGAAATACAAACAATTATAAGAACATATTATGAACAACTCTATGCCAGCAAATTAGATAACCTGGAAGAAATGGATGCATTCCTAGAGATGTATCAACTACCAAAATTGAACCGGCAAGAAATAGAAAACCTGAACAGACCTATAACCACTAAGGAAACTGAAGGAGTCATCAAATATCTCCAAACAAACAAAAGGCCAGGGCCAGATGGCTTCCCAGGGGAATTCTATCAGACATTTAAAGAAGAATTAATACCTATTCTCCTGAAACTGTTCCAAAAAATAGAAATGGAAGGAAAACTTCCAAACTCATTTTAGGAGGCCAGCATTACCTTGATCCCAAAACCAGACAAAGACCCCATCAAAAAGGAGAATTACAGACCAATATCCTTGATGAACATGGATGCAAAAATTCTCACCAAAATACTAGTCAAGAGGATCCAACAGTACATTAAAAGGATTATTCACCACGACCAGGTGGGATTTATCCCTGGGCTGCAAGGCTGGTTCCACATCCGCAAATCAATCAACGTGATACAATACATTAACAAAAGAAAGAACAAGCATCATATGATCCTCTCAATAGATGCAGAAAAAGCATTTGACAAAGTACAGCATCCTTTCTTGATCAAAACTCTTCAGAGTATAGGGATAGAGGGTACATACCTCAATATCATAAAAGCCATCTATGAAAAACCTACAGCGAATATCATTCTCAATGGGGAAAAGCTGAGAGCTTTTCCCCTAAGGTCAGGAATGCGGCAGGGATGTCCATTCTCACCACTGCTATTCAACATAGTATTAGAAGTCCTAGCCACAGCAATCAGACAACAAAAAGAAATCAAAGGCATCCAAATCGGCAAAGAGGAAGTCAA